>NC_036453.1:14516593-14626593 GCF_002775205.1 Xiphophorus maculatus | reverse complement strand
TTGTTTGATAGTTAAGAATTGTTAGGACTGTTAGGATCCTTGTAGGTTAGTTAGAAATTGTTTAGCACCCCTTCTGACCTTTTACCTGCAGACTTTAGGAATGAACCATGATCCTCTGATCCATAGTGAAGAAATGAGTAAATGCTTGAGTTTATCCACTACTAGGTTTTCTTCCCATCCTGACCTTTGAGCTAAACTTGGGATCGGATGTTTATCCTCTAAACCAGCAGCAGGTAAAGGGCTGAACTGTAGGTATTTTTGCATCCAGGTGTCTCCTCACAGGTTGTTGACCTGAAGCTGATGAATGTCTGCAGCGTCACATGGAGCGCAATGTGTGGCCACCTGCTCAGGCTGGCCTCCCTCCTCAGGACAAAATGTTCTGGTTCCTACAGAACCACGCCCTCACACAGGCCCCAGCTGGCACAGGTCCACCCGACATATGCTCTGACCCGGGACTCAGCTGCCATCATTCCCTCCTGGAGCAGGAATTGTTCTCATAATTTTTCCTGAAATAACGCTGGGATCTTCAGACAGGAGGTGTGAACGTGTCCGTCCAGAGCTTCAGGTAGTCAGCAGCTGGATTTCATCTGGTGCCGAACATTTGGGGCCAGAAAGGGCCGTCCGGTACCTTTGGAGTTGGCATGTTGTGTAAAACGTAAATTAAAGCAGAATATGCTTTATATATATGTCTGATGATGTGCAAATCTTTTCAACCTATGTTCAATTGAAATGACTACAAAGACAAGATATTTAATTCACCACTGTTACATCACCTTTCCTTTTAACAACACTCAGTAAGCGTCTGGGAACTGACAACGTCAACTGTAGAAGCTTTGTGGGTGAAGATCTTTCCATTCTTGCTTGATTTACAAGTTGAGTTGCTGAACAGTCTGGGGTCTCTGTTGTCGTATGTTGCGCTTCATAATGAGTTACATCTTCAATGGGAGAGGGGTCTGGACTGCAGGCAGACTTGTCTACTACCTGCACTCTTTCACTATGCTGGGCCTCGTGCAGAACGTGGTTTGCTGGAATCGGGAGGAACGTCCCTAAGAAAGACGTGGCTGGATGGTGGCATGTTGCTACAAAGCCTTGATGTACTGTACCTTTCAGCATTAATGGTAACCCAACAGATCTACAAGTTACCCATCATGCCATGGGTGCAGCTGCTGATTAATCTTTAAATTAGTTTTCATCTTGATCTGAAGCTTCACATTCAGCCTTCTGGGGGCGCTAGCAGCTGTTTCCTTTACGTTCTCAGGAGGAAGGTGGCCACTGAGGGCGGGAAGTGACCACAGCTCACACTAGACTTTCTAAACCCTGTTCTGAGGTAATTACATGTAAATGTATTCAGCTGCCAGAGGATTAAACCCGGAGCTCCACTTCAGAGGAATGCTGCTTCATCTGGCTCTCCGACAGTTATCTGTTGGGTTTCCATTTACGTCGTCCTCAGTGGAAACTGATTTTCTTGGACTGGCTCAGAAATGTTCCTTCCCAGGTCATCTCAGTGACACATTAACCCTCTCCAGACTGAAACCTCTGACTGATTTATTTGAGCGCAGCTTACATTTTACCAGAACATTTAGAAATCCTCTGGTCAGAAGTCCAAACCTGAGAGGAACATCAAGACGGGAACATAAGTTACTATGAGAGGGGAACCGGGTCCCAGTGACCCGGTCAGAAACATGGAGCCTCCACCTGCAGGGAGGATCTTCTGCTCAGTAATTACCTTACAGGTGTAACATCCAGTGGTCTGGAGCCCAGGTTGACCTTCAACTCTGGTCTTCCTTCACCAAGATTTCTGAATCTCTGAGGCCAGGAGAGACCCAGTTAAAGCCTGGGCCAACATCTTGGATCATTGGAGGAAAACTTCTTTAAAACCATCATTTTGCTTCAACTTCACAGTTAAACTGTTATTTCTTTCATATGAAATCCTAATAAACTTCCCATGAAGTTTCTGGTTGGAACATCATCAATACCTTTGAAGGTCCATCATCCCTCCTGGGAGTTCTGGGTCTCCTCTCCATGGAACGACCCTGAAAAATCTCCTGAACCACCTCAAAGGAAACAACCTGCCTCTCAAGCCTTTTCTCCATGGTCAAGTCTCCCTCTGGCCACCCAACTCCCTTTGGTTGGGTGTGTCTCCACTGGCAGTGTGTTCCTCATTATGTGGGCGTGAATATGGGTGGGATTGTGGGAACGTGTGGGGTATGAGAGGAGCTGTGGTCGATGTTCTGATTATGTCGTTTAAGGTTCCAACATACTGGAGTATACCGATTGCCTGGATTTTCATAACAGATTCCTTCATTTCCCACAATCCACATGGATGCTAACCAGTTTGATGAGCTAACTGGGCACCTCGCCTGTTTCTTCTCCAGGGTACAGTACCACCTTGTAGTTCTGAGCAGAGAATGGCAGTCACACTTCACATCCTTATTGTAACTTGCTGTGCCTACTCAACATCATCAGGTCAGTGTTGCATATGAAACAGTTTGAGCAGTTTGCTGTCCGACACCAAGTACACGGCCGCAGAGCTTTACCTTTGCACGGACGTCCGGCAGACTTCTGGGGACTGAAGTTCGCCAGAGTCGTTAGCATGTATTCCCTTGGGTGACCACTGCTAACTAAAAAGCTAGCTGCGCTAACGCTAAAGCACTAATGTTTAACATTAGTTCCATTAAGTCTGAAGTGCTCGACCAATAAAGCAGAAGCTAATGCTAAAGCACTAAACTCAACCATGTTGACACCCACAGCGTGTTATATCTCCCTCCACAGGGCTGGAAAATTAATTCAGGGGAAGCTAAGAGCGCTAAACCTTTCCAAAGTTAGTAAAAAATTAGCAGATTAGCTGAATGCCACCTGCACTCGGTATATTTGTTGTTGATGCTGTTTGCTCTTCCATCATAATTGGTAAAAAAGGTTTGAATCATCGATTTGTGAATCAACAAATGGATTCCACACCCGGCCTGGTCCGGCTTGTGCCACCGCTGAGTGGTTATGAAAAACAGAGAGGAACCGGGCAGGATCTGCTAACGGAGACGATTTGGCGGACCGGGTCAGAACCGGTTAAAGACAGGGAGAAGAGCTTAATCTAGCCGAACGCTGTAAAAACATGAAGAAATGTCTGCCTTTCATCGGGCGCAGCAGAAACATTTACCTCACAGATGAGTGTGTGAATGGTTATTACGGTTGCAATAAAATGTTTTTTTTCCTGGGAGCTAACTCTGTGGTTAAATGTGTAAATCTGTGAGCTTTAGGCTGCAGTCGGAGTTATGTAAGCTGAAGTGTTTCTTTCCTTTTATCTCCATCCATTATGGATAAGTTTTCAGGCTTCCTCTCCATCAGGGCCGATGCCCCCCTCCGCCCCCCAGGCTCTCAGTGTGCTGCCAAACGAAGTATGAGAGGAAGAGGAGGAGGAAGAGGGAAACATTAACGGGAGGAGGAAGACGCGGAGGGAGGAGGCGGAGGAGCGTGTGGCCGGGATGAGAGTATTTATAGGAGGAGAGATGAGGCGGCGGCGAGGAGAGCCGGAGGATCCGACACAATAAGAGGAGACAAAGGAGGAGGAGGAGGAGGAGGAACCATGCTGCGGAGGAAGAGGAGCGTGTCCTTCGGCGGCTTTGGATGGTGAGCCTCAGCTTGTTTCATTGTTCCAGACGGAGCAAAAATGATCTAAAACGTTCCCACTTTCAATGCTTTTCAGGCTGATTGCCTCATCTGCATGGCAGTGACATCACTATGACATCACAGTTTCAGCAAGATCCGTAAATGAAGCGGCTTAAATCCGTTTTCCTAACTACTTCTTCGTCTGGTCGGACGCGGTTCTGCTGGGCTGCAGTTAATCAGCAACTTTCTGCTGTCAGGAACCTAAACGGGTTTGTTCCCGACACAAAGAGCCCAGCAGAACCGGACCACAGGCGAGCAGAGCCGGGACCCGCTAGAAAACATTAATGATAGAATTTAAGATAAAATTATTTCATATAAATATAAACTCAGATGCTAATGTTTTACAGAGAAATTTAAATATTGATTAAAGAACCAACGCAGTTAAAGATAAACAACCTCAGTCAGGAATGTCTCAATGGAAAACCTCTAATCTAAACTCACCGGTTCCTATTTACTGTAGTTTATTTATTTCACATAATTCACAAAACGTTGTACTTTAAAAAGAATCTTGTTGCCGTCTTGTTTCTTTTTCCACTGGTTTAATTAACAACGAACCACCTGGGATTGAATCTACAGTGAACCTCAGGAATACTTCACACCTCCTCTAAAAACACTTTGAACTGTTTATTTTAACATTTTAAACAGCAAATATACCTTCATATTAATACTCTCCGTGGAAACCATCTTACAGAACAAGCTAATGTCTTGTTAAAGCTTCAGCCAATCAGCAAAAAGAAAAATAAATGTTGTTCCTGGATTGGTTAATTTGCAACAGTCAACCAATAATGTGTCTATCAGCTTTGTATTGAAGTATAACAGCTTCCCAAGCTGCTTTTTCTTTTGAATATTTAAGAAAAGCTACAAGAACAAAATCCAAGAATTTTCCACAAATCCTTCAAACAAGTTAAAACCCATATAAACATGTTTTTCCCAGGTTACAAGTGAAAATATAAAAGTGTAAATAATACTTTTTAATCAGTACTAAATCATTATTGACAGGTTTCTACGTCATGCTGAAAAATTATTTCTAAGTTATTTTTGTTTTATTTAAGGCATTTTTTAAGATATTTGCACTAGATCATTTGTACAATGCTCTGCCCCTTAGTGGACAGATAGTAATCAGCCAAATCAGGTTGATTACTTTCAGTTTCATGCATCCAGCATGCCGATGTGAGTGAATCCTCGTCAGTGCAGCATAGCCTGAGATTGTTGCGGTATTTCAGTTCGAATCCTGCAGTGATGGGTTAAATCCATGTATGTCAAGTGCTGGCATCTGTCTACCAGATTTTTTTATCCACGTCAATAAAATATTAGCCTAGCATAGCTGTTGATCAAACCATGCAGACATTTGTGTTGTTTAAGCGACATCCATGGAGCAAACAGTACATTATAATGCATAAAAATACAACAATTCAGCTCTGGAAGAAACTGAATCTGAACATTTAAACTCACACTGCTGCTGCAAGAAGTTAGAAAAGTAGGAGTTTATAGATTTTGTTGTTACAGTTTATTCAGACATTTATTAGTCTGAATAAACCAATAGACCAGAATAGACCAGTTAGCACCCAGAGAGGTTCCTTCAGTAACGACTCAGATCCTATTAGAGCTGGATTATAGAGACGGTAAAAAGACAAATCAGAGCCACAGGATTCCCTTTATAAACTTCGGCGCACGTTTCCCCAGAGCTGATGAGGAGTACTGATAATAGCCTGAGAGGTTAAATCGATCCTAAAAGCCGGCCAGGGAAGCTAAGCAGAGAAATTTAATTTAATGTTCACTTCCTGAGGGACAGCAGCTGTTCAAACCAACCTGGATCTGTGTGGAAACTTTTTCACCAATCTGTGTGGAAACGTTTTCACCCCCTTTAAAGAGACCATTAAGCCAATTAGTGTCCAAAGTGAGTTAATTTGAGCAAACCTTTTAAAAAAAAGAAAGTGTGAATTTGTTGTATTTCCATGTTGGAGCGAATCAACCAGGCTATACGCAAAACGTCACTTTGTCAGATGTTGACGCTACGCATGGCTGTGACAAACAGGAAGTAGATGTTGCTAACTAGCATGGAGCACATGGAGTTCACTCCGCCATGATGGATGTTCCTCTGAGTCTGGTACCAGTAGAGGGCAGCGTTTGCTATGGCAGAACTTATTTGGTAAATATTTTCCATCTCCTCTTTAATTCTTTTTCGGTTTGAGCATATGATTTCAAATTCAATCAACTGTTTCTAATACGATGCATCAAAATGCACATAAAAAATGTTGATAGAAAGCGGTCTAGCGTTCTGCTGAGTCCTGCTAACGATCCGCTTGTTGAACCAGAGACTCTGGACCTTCCTGATTTAATCTTGGTGATGGAGTGAGGAGGGAAGCCGGAACACCCAGAGAGAAAAGACACATGTTCAGGGAAAACATGTTAACTAAACGCCAGATCTTCTAGGTCCAAATCAAACCGAATTTATCGAACTGTCAGGTGTCTAAATGAATAATCTCAGTGTGGTTTATCGTCTGACTGATGACAGAACCAGGGTTCTGTCTCTAGAACCTTCTGGTTCTCCATCTTTAAACAGGGAACCTTCCCTCTGTCTGCCTGAACCTCAGCACATCTGCTCTGTTAGCGTGCAGCGTCTGTCGATGCTGCAGCTGCTTCCTCCTCTGTTCGCCGTCACTCTTTGGGTTTCCTGTGAGCCGTCAGCAGAGAGACGTGTGTCTGGTTCTGGATGAGAGGAGAGCAGCAGCAGCCAGGAATGTAAATCCTGTTGGTTCAGTCGATCTGTCAGAACTGGGATCAGGACACACGTCGCTGAATCCTGCAGCATCATCCACGCTCCCCCGCCTTCCTCCTTCCACAAAACTTCCTCCCTCATCTTCACCTGATTTCAGCCTGTTTGAGGAATCAGATGCGTTTCATCCAGCGTTTAGACGGAGCCGGCTGATAGTTTCTATCTTTAATAATGCAGGAGGAGCCTGAGGCGGAGGAGGGAGCAGTTTACAGCCGCCAGCGGCTGCTCGCTCCTTTGAATTCAGCCACAAAGTGTCGATTCAGCGGAGGTTCTTCATCCTCTGGTTCCTGTTTTGTTCTAAGAAACACAGCGAAGAACCAAAACATCACGACGACATGTAAAGCCTTTAGAAACTGAAGCCTCTAATTATCAATGCAGGAAGAGACGATGGCAGAAAACTGACATTATTTTCCCAGAAGCCTCAGTTTGGGTTCTGCTGGGGTTCTGGTTTGGTTTTCATATTCTCCAGATTAGAACTGATCCCCTGCTGTAAATACTGAGAACAACTTTCATGTGACATTAAAGGTTGATATATCATGCAGTTAGATTCCTGTTCCTACTGGAATCATCCAGTTGAGGTCTATATAAAGCTGAACTGTGTTTTGGTCCGAGTTCCTAGTTAGGCTCCTTGTTTTTGTGCTGTCACTTTGGTGCGCCCCCTACAGGTCACAGAGCGTCCCACTGTGACCGGTTGTTCGGCCATTTTGGTAGTTTGATAGCAGAGGTGCGATTATCTCACATTGCAGAAACGTTTTATTCCCAAACTGATTAAACGTCATGAACAACGTTGGACTTATCCATCCAGGCCTCAGGATAGTTAGCGAGCTAGCTAATGGTAGCGCCAAGAACGTCACTGAAAGTGTTTGGATCAGAACAGATAAAAACATGTCAAACTGTTAATGTAGTAACAATATTCAAAACACTCAGTACAGGTCAGTCCTAAAGGTGCTAACAGCTAGCACACAGCGCTAACATTAGCAGAAGACACGATGCTACAGCTAGCAAAGCAACGTCCAAGACGTCACATAAACACCCAATGAATTTATGTTTCAAATAAAGTTTTGCTATTTTAACATTATTTTCAGCTTAGCGTTTTGCTGTGTCATCATTTCCATAGAGACGAGAAACTGATTCTCAATCAGACAAAGTCTTTCTGCAAATTCTTCTTGATGCTAGCGGGGGATGAAAAGCCTCAGCAAACAAAACTTTCCCACTAATACGGAAATATTTCCAACAAAAGCAAACTTTAAAAAGGTTCTGGTGCGTCATGTCATTAATTCACCAAACAGTCAAACGTTTTTTAGTTTCTGCATCCTTGAAAAATAACGGTTGATTTGGGGTTTAGTGAGTTTAAACTTAGATATGTGTAGATGATAAAACAGAAAAAACGTTTTAAAGACGCTTGTTGTTTTTTTACATGTCGTGGCCAGAAACCAGCACCGTCCCACATTGTTCGTTTCCTTGACTCGTGTGTTTTGTGGCTCCTTCCTCCTTCAGTCCAGAAGCTGATGTGTGATGCATCGCCGTGGCGGCACTTTAATAAACGGGTGTTTTATTGCTGTGAAGCTTTGGGCTCACACCTCCCTCTCAGGTTACCAGGGTTAATGGAGAACGCAGCCGTAAATCTCCTCCTCCTCTTCGGAGATGTTGTTCCGCGCTCGCCCGTTATCAGAACCGGACGAGAGCGGCGTCCATTAACGTCTGCTCCTCTCTGTGTCTCTGCAGGATTGATAAGTCGACAATCAGCACGCTGAGAGCCCGGTGAGTACCAGCACACGCCTGATTTACAACTCCTCTGATGCGGTCCAGCTTCAACACCGTCCACATGCTAACAGGAAGTGGCAGTAACTGGACTCAGGTCCAGGACCGCCTTGGTTGGTCCAGTCATTCTGATCTACTCCTTTCTATGCTGGCGTTCCCCAAGGCTCTGTGCTGGAGCCTCTATGGCGGACGCTCCGTGTCCTCGGTTCTGCTCAGTTTGATCCCTGGAATAAATCCTCAACCGTAAAGAACCAAAAACACTCGGGGACCCGACCAGCACCAGAACCGTCTATCCTCAGGAAGAATACGCAGAGAGAAATCCTCCTTCAACATGTCCGACTCGGTTCAGGACAGTCCGGTTCTTTAAGGATGATCCAGACCAAACCAGGAGCTGAGTGTTCATGGTCCATCAGGAGAAAGGGCGTTGGGGTCACTACAGGTCAGGGGTCAATCCGTCCATCCTCCCTCAGAACAGGAAGCAGTGTCCATATTGGACCTTCCTACTTCCTGTCTTCTGCTTCCAGGCTTCATGTTTTCTGTTTTCTTCCTGGTTTGAAGCCAACAGTTTTCCTTCAGGATCTAATCTTCAGGTTTTGCTGGTCACGTCGCTGTTGCCGTGGTGACCTTATTATCCACGCTGTGTGGCTCGTCATGATCCGTATTTTAAGCTTTTTTTTCCCAGAAGGGGGAAGCAGGCGGAGGAAGTTCTGGTGTGAGAGCAGAGCGACGTGTCTGAGGGGAAGGTCAGCGACCTCCTGCAGCGCTCTCTTCTTTCTGTCCACCAGAACCTGCTGGGAGCCGCTCTGGGTCAGACGCCACTGATGAAGATACTCGTCCTCTTCATCAGGCAGCAGCATGAAGACGTTCTGCTCAGACTTAACGTGCCGTTATTATTAACATTTAAATACCGACGGGGACAAATAAATTATTAGATCTTTTTTACGCCGTCTGAAAAATGACTGGCAACCAAAAGTCTAGCGCCACCTCTGGTCTGCAGAGACACAGCACTGCTGGGGAGTTGCTAGCATGCTAGCATGAAAGCTAAAAATGCTGCTAACCACCAAAATCAGATAAATATGGAGCAGATTAATCAATAAACCATTAGGTCAGTAAATTTGCTCATTACTAATGTTTGCATGATGTTTGTAGATATGTTAAAAATAATAATCTAATGTAGTCAAACTGCAATATCTCACACTTATTTAAATTTATTGTAGTGGCAAAAAAATGGCAAACTGAATTTTTATTTAATTTCACAGCACTTCACAGACAATAGTTGTGTTCTTTCTGACAATGTAGAATAAATAAGTACATAAATAAATACCAACCGAAAGAAAATGAAGTGAATAAATTAAAAAAGCAGAAGTGAGTCTAACTTAAATAATTAATACATTATTTCATAAAATGAAATAAATACAACCCCCCCCCCAAAAAATGTACAAAAAGTAAACACTGACCAAAAACAAATAAAAATAAATGAATATTCATCAAAATTAATAAATCAATTTAATCACATTTTGGTTGATATCAGAATGACAATCGTTAATAAATTAGAGAAAAAATTACAAACACATTTAAGCTAATAAAAACAAACATAAATAAATATAAATGTTAAATATAGAAGCAAACAGAAAATTATTTAGACTTAGACTTAGACTTAGACTGACTTTATTGTCATTTTGCATGCACAGGGTGTATACAGAATGAAAATTTCAGTCCCTTCCTGTTTTTTTTTCAACAAACTACCACTAGCTTTCAGTCAGAGTTGTAACAGAAATTAGTGACAGCTTCATCCTCCTCTTCCTCCTCCTCTCCCGTCAGTTTTCCATTTTTCCTCCATCTGCCTTCCTCTGACTGATTACGGCTCCGTAATCCTGTTGGTCCCTGACATTACGGCAGAGAGGAAGAGGAAGAGGATGAGGAGGAGGAGGAGGAGCGGTGCTACTCTGTTAGATCTCAGTAAGATGCTCAGTAACCGACGGCAACGCTGCGATGCCACACCGCCAGTGGTGAGTCTCACATTTACTCCATCTACTCACGTTTGTTTACGTTGTTTCTGCAGAGGATCGGCAGGCTGCAGACCCAGTAGTGTGAAGCGTCTGCATGGGTGTGTGTGTGTGTGTGTGTGTGCGTGCGTGCGTGCGTGCGTGCGTGCGTGCGTGTGTGTGTGTGTGTCCTCTGAGTGGACGGCTGAGGGCAGTTGTGTCCCCTGAAGGTAAACAGAGAGAGCAACGTGTTGACAGCTTCACAGGAGCCAGAATTTGAAACGTTTCACTGAATCAGATAAAAACTCATTTCCACCTTAAAGAGCAGGAATCTGTTTGTGCTGCTGCTCACTAGTCGGGTCACGTCTCCTTAAATCAGACGGAGCCTGCTGATTGGCTCAGAGTTGGTCTTTATGTCAAGTTTTGGGACAGAGGACATCATGCAAAGTGAGGACATTAGTGGACGGATTGAGACCTGGACCAGACTGTGTGTTAGTCTGTGTGTGTGTTATTGTGTGTGTGTGTGTGTTTTGTTAGTGTGTGTGTGTTATGTTATTGTGTGTGTGTGTGTGTTTTGTTAGTGTGTGTGTGTTATGTTATTGTGTGTCTGTCTGTTTGAAAGCAGCAGCGTTCCTTCTCTCCTGCTGCTGTTTACAGTGTTTTTTTCTCTCCAGTAATAACGACAGTGAATCATTTGAATCATTTGTATCGTTTAAATCATTTGAATCGTTTAAATCATTTGAATCGTTTAAATCATTTGAATCGTTTAAATCATTTCAATCTTTCTGCTCTGAGTGAAATCCAGTGACAAACTCCAGAAACTAAAATAAATACTCTAAGGTTTATGGGGATAAGATGTTCTCAGGTGTTTATTTCTTGTTGGAACATAAAATTTCCTCCTTAGAAAGTTACAATCCAGATTCCAGTGTGAGTGGCGCCCCCTGTGGTTGCTGTCTGTCCTACACTTGCGTGGTTAGGAGCTGTTCTATAAAAAACACCAAAGTGGTGGCAGCAAGCGGCTGCGCTGCCATCTGTTTGGTCCGCTCCATGCGGTCGCTGCTGAGTCGTGTTTCTGTGCCGACCGACACGTCTCCTGCAGCGAGGGCGGCTTCTGCTTCAGACGCTCTCGTTGTTTTCATCAGTGCCGTTCTGTTAGTGACAGCAGCAATAATCTACATATGTTTACGTTTTCTGGAGCTCTGAGCAGTCAAAATGACCTCAGTCTGCAGAGCCAGGAGAAAGGCTCATGTTGCTCTCGTTCTTGAACTGGTTTCTTCACATGTTGGTGTTTTGCCGAGAGTCAACACCAGTTTCCACCAGTTTGGCGAACCCAGCATGCGTCGTCAGTGCAGAGTGGAAGATGGCAGAGTGTTGTCTGTTGCTGCTTTGTTTATATCTTACATCTCATTCACTCTTACTGCCCACAACAGGGAGACTGCAGTCTTAAAGCAACATAAAACTTCACTCTGACCAGCGATAATGGAGACGGAGCGTCTCTGGTTTCCAGTCAGACCAGAATAAAATCATCTGCTGGCCTTAAGACCATTCTGCTGCCATGCTGGGTTCTTGTTCCTTTGTTCAGTTGACCGGTGTAACGAGTCCAGCTAAAGCCCGAGGTTTGATCTGCTCCTACAGACTAGTGGCAGCAGCAGTTGGCACACAGCTGGTGGAACTTCTTAGTGCAATGTAATGAAGAACTGTTCTGCTCTATCTTGTCTGCCATGTATCTGGTGTAAACAACGTTGTTTAGATCATTGTGTTCTGATGACTTCCTGAGGGCGGAGTGTCAGAAAGAGAAGAAGGTTCTTAAAATGAAACTAACCACCAACTTAACTTTTTTGCTGACAAACTATAGAAATTCAGTGTTCTATCTTAAATTCAGCCTTGGATAAACTAGCATTAGTATTGGGTATTGGACATTTTAGTGTAACATTTTTTTTATTTCTGCAGTATTTTGCCTAAAACCGTCTCAGTTCTAAGTTGCTAAATATAGCAACAAAGTGGATGATTATGCAACAGGTCTTCTCTCGTCCTGACCACGCCCCTCTGGGTCTCTTGGCTCCGCCCACGTTGCTGAAACTTTTCCTCAGGGATATTTTAAAGAGACAGAGGCCAATTTCAAGGCATCAGATATGATATGATGTGAGGTCAAATTTTTGTTTTAAGTCATGTTTGGTATATACAGCATTTTCATAACGTCTGAAGCTAACAGTCACTGGATTGCGCTATAAAATGGCACTATACATAAAAAATAATTAAGAATACTTTCCCTCTGAAGCTGCTGGTTCTGCTGCTCTGTTGTTGGACGATGAGTCCAGTTGGAGGTGATGTGGTTCTGAGGAAGGTGGATTCGTATCAATCTCCAGGCAGATCAGAGGGGTGTGTTACAGTCCAGCAGGAATCCTGTTATTTACGGGAGGTTCTGTCTGTCAGAAGGTCGTTTGGGCTGAAATGTTTCCACTCAGATGGTTTTTCTCCTCCAAGCGGCTGCAGGTTTTCTGATCTGCTGTCAGCGTGTTGCTGCAGTCATGAAGCAGCGCTGCAGGTTCCTCACAGGCGCCGTCGCTTCTCATCCGTCACATTTCACCACTTTGGTTTAAAACTGAACAGATTCTGCTTTTAAAATCTTCCTGGAAGATGTGAGTCCATGTTCTGCTCCGTCCTGTCTGCCAGTTAATCAGAATGTTTCCAATATTTTATTTTTGGTTTTCAGGCTTGATGAGTTTTACTTGAACAAACCTCCAGATTCATAATTAATTCCCTGCTTCAGTTTGATCTAAATTAGCTCGTTAAGACAAGTCAAGCCCCCAATTATCTCAGAGTAGAACATCATCAGTAGGTATTGGCCCACTTCACTTCTCCAGCTGACCTTTGACCTGCCAACTGGAGTGTGTGGAAGCAGGAGGAGCTCCAGGGTTAAACTTTAATGAGCATCTTTGCTCATTAAAGAGCTAAGGAATGTTTCCTGAACTCTGCAGGAAACATTCACTAATAGAAACTAATTCATTCACCTTCAGCCATTCAGCAACAGGATCAGGTTTCCTCTCAGCATGGAGGATAAACGTTCGCTAACGGCGCTGGCAAGAGAATCACAGCACTAGCTACTGTTAGCTTTGGAGGCTAGAGGCTAGCATGCCTAGTCTGGTCAACCACTGGACTGCCTTCTTCCACTGCTGCCCATTAGGACAGGCAGGCTAGCTTTAACATTTGATAGGCTAGCATTAGCCTTGGATTGCCTAGCATTAGCCTGTCATAGGCTAGCATTAGCACTGGATAGGCTATCTTTAGTCATTCCAGCTGTTGGACCCAAACCAGACCTCGGTGTTGTTCCCCAGCTAAGATCAGGTCCAAATGCCACGGCGCCTCACTTGGTGACCTTTTCTCTCCCAGCAGGGTCCGTCCGTCCCTTCCCGCCTCCTGGTGACCTTTGTGTTTGCTGTGCAGAGCTGGAGCCGGTCGAACCTGCAGCCCTCACTCAGACAGCAGGAACAACATGAACACAAACTGTTCAGCCTTAAGAGGCAGAGAGAAGGAAGTGAAGCAGCAGAAGTTTCTGGAAAAGGTCAACAGGAAGGAGGTTCTTCCTGGTTCTGGATGGGTCTAAAGTATCTGAGCTGCAGCAGTGATCAGACCAGGTCCAGATATTTGAGGATGAGACCACGGTTTTGATCTGAACAGGCACAGTTATGCTAATCCACTAGTAGGTAAATTTGAAAGTGTTTAGCTTCCCCTAAATCTTTCCAGATGAATTCTAAAGCGCTAATTTACTTTGTTGTTTTCTAAACTGTTTTGAGGTTTTGGATGTCGACTGTTCAGAATTCAGGTGGTATAGTAGACTTTTATGTTCATGCTCTTATTTTGAAGTTGGTGAAGTTCTGTTCCCTCTCCTCATTTTATTCCTCTTTATTGAGCAAATGACAATACAACACATGAAGGAATGAGGTAAAATAATTTAAACCTACCTTTGTTCTGTGGGTTTTCTGACCAAAGCATTACTGTGGCCAATTAGGCTAAGAGTTAGCAAAACTCAACAACTATAAAACTGAAACCATGAATGAAAGGTCCAAAGAATCACTTCCTGTGGCCCAAACAGTACAGGAAGGAGTGCAATGACATGTTTAATCATGTAGGGGGCGATATGCTATGTTGTAGCACGTGTGTTATTGACAGATGGTTGAAATTACCACCTTAGCATTAGCTTCTGCTAAGTTCCATGTTGGTATAGCACTAGCAGGGCTAATGTATATGATTTGTGCTAGCAGGGCTAATGTATATGATTAGTGCTTTAGGGTTAGCGTAGCTAGCATTTTAGTTAGCGGTCTCCACGCCTCCATCTGAATTTGGCTGATTTTTAAACCATAATGCTCCCTGTTGTTCTGTTTGGGTTCTTCAAGGTTCTGTTAGGCCAGGATGAGACCTTCAGACGGGTCAGAAGGTCTGACTTTAGCCCCTCCCCAACTCCACCCTGTAGCAGAGGCTGACCTCTGACCCCGAGGGGTCAGTCCATATGTTTCACACTGAGAGGAACTGATTCTGCATGGACATTATGACCTGGAGTCGGCACCAGAACCAGAACCAGCTGGGTCCGGTCTGTCGCCATGAGTCAGAACTGTGGTAAAAACGAGTTCAGCTCTAACCATGACTCCAATCCAGCCTGATCAGAGTCTGAATCATGACTCATCGCTACCATGTTCAAGCGGTGATTCACTGATGAGTCTGACGAGTCACACCTGTGACGTGATCAGGCGGCTCCTCAGAGGTCAGAGGTCAGGCGGCTCCTCTGAGGTCAGGCTGACCTTCATCTCCAGCCAGCTCGTCATCATCCTCACCTCCTCCCGGTTCTTTGCTAATGAAGACGCGGCGTCTCTGATGATGGTTTCCTGTGTTGCAGTAAGCAGGACCAGCTGACCCTCCCTAATGTCCCGGTGGAGGACCGCCCCCCGTCGCCCCCCCGCACGGCGCCGCCCACCATGAAGGTAACACCTGCTGCAACCTCCAGACGCCGCTCAGCGTCACCCTGTCTGCCTGTTTCTCTGTTAGATCTGTTATTCCAGATTAAACCTGCAGGTCTGGTGACATCACAGGAAGCGGCTGATCAGACTCCACATCCGTCAGTATTTTCCTCTTTATTTGGATGTTTGGTCCATATTCCTCCGTTAGAGGAATAAATCCAAGGGATCCTGCTTGGATTCATAGAAACACTTGGAGACGTTTCTATAAACAATTTTAATTATTTCTATAAACCAAATCAACTTATTTTGCTGATGAACTGTAAAATTGGTTAATAAGGGTACTATCTTTACGTTTCTGCGGAAACTGTGACATTTTAGTGTAAATTTGTTTAATACTGCAACATTAGCCTAAAACTGTGTCAGTGCTGCCCTCTTTGGGTTGAACGGTGGCTACTGCAGTTGAATTTTCCTATTGGCTACAGCAGTTCAGCTTTGCTGATGTCTGATAACACAAACTAAAGTCACTAGATTTGTCACTAGTCACATTTTGACTAAAAGTCACTAACTTGAATTTGTTTGCTAACGGTTTGCGACCAGTTTGCTCCATCCAGTATCCATCTTGGGTCAGAGGTCAAACCTAACATTGACCGTCTTGTATCACCAAAGCTTCACAGTCCGTGTTCAGATCTGTGGACAGTGACATGTCCGCCATGTTGCTGGTCAGCCCATTCTTGTGCCTCCTGTGATGTCGTCAGTCCAGGTCCGGTAGAATCAGCAGCTTTATTCTCATCCTGAAATCATAACGGATAAAAATCCGTCCTTCCTTCCCCGGTTTGTTCTTGTTGACGAGTAACAGAAGCACGGGGAGATGAACCCGGTTCAGTTCTGATTCAGTACAAATGTTACTTCCTCCTGTTTCATTCTCAGTGATTCCTAAATACCTTAGCAGTTTAGACATATTGAAGCGTTTGTCCTGACAGTGAACTGGTTTACCTGTTTCTGTCTGCAGTCGGCTCATTTCTTCGACATGATGGACAAGATGGAGGTAAGACTTTAATTCGCATGGATCCGTCTAACGGTTCTGTTAAAGGAGCCGAGACGCCGGCAGGATGAGGAGATTTTATAAAACATCAGGAATCATCTGCAGAAGAAGAAATGAAGGGGAAAAAACAGAAGAACAGAAGAAGTTAGGAGGAAGTGGAGCCTTTAAGTTTGGTTTGTTGACTTAATGACATCTGATGAAGCGGCAGCATCATGCTGTGGGATCATTGGATCAGCAGCGATCACAGATCAATAGGTCAATGTAGCATTTTCCATCAAAACAATAAAATAAATTAAAGGGCAGGTGAGGAAGAGGAGGGCAGAGAGACGGAGCGAAGAGCAACTTGGTCCAGTTGGACGGCAAGAGACAGAAAACCAGACGAGTCAACAGATGTCTCACTCGGACAGAAACCCAGAGTTCTGCTGGGTTTTGGTTCCGACTCTGAATAAAATGTTCTTGTTGGCTCATCAGAATAATTTCGTCCTGTTTTCTCTCCCGACTGCGGAGCAGCAAGTACCAGAAGCTGCTGAGATGAAGACAGTCCCTCTGAGACAGAAGGCACGTCCGTCCACCTATCTGTCCTCACGTCTGTCCTGATTCCTGTCCTCACGTCTGTCCACCTATCTGTCCTCACGTCTGTCCACCTATCTGTCCTCACGTCTGTCCTGATTCCTGTCCTCACGTCTGTCCACCTATCTGTCCTCACGTCTGTCCACCTATCTGTCCTCACGTCTGTCCTGATTCCTGTCCTCACGTCTGTCCACCTATCTGTCCTCACGTCTGTCCACCTATCTGTCCTCACGTCTGTCCACCTATCTGTCCTCACGTCTGTCCTGATTCCTGTCCTCACGTCTGTCCACCTATCTGTCCTCACGTCTGTCCTGATTCCTGTCCTCACGTCTGTCCACCTATCTGTCCTCACGTCTGTCCACCTATCTGTCCTCACGTCTGTCCTGATTCCTGTCCTCACGTCTGTCCACCTATCTGTCCTCACGTCTGTCCTGATTCCTGTCCTCACGTCTGTCCACCTATCTGTCCTCACGTCTGTCCACCTATCTGTCCTCACGTCTGTCCACCTATCTGTCCTCACGTCTGTCCACCTATCTGTCCTCACGTCTGTCCTGATTCCTGTCCTCACGTCTGTCCACCTATCTGTCCTCACGTCTGTCCTGATTCCTGTCCTCACGTCTGTCCACCTATCTGTCCTCACGTCTGTCCACCTATCTGTCCTCACGTCTGTCCTGATTCCTGTCCTCACGTCTGTCCACCTATCTGTCCTCACGTCTGTCCTGATTCCTGTCCTCACGTCTGTCCACCTATCAGTCCTCACGTCTGTCCACCTATCTGTCCTCACGTCTGTCCACCTATCTGTCCTCACGTCTGTCCTGATTCCTGTCCTCACGTCTGTCCACCTATCTGTCCTCACGTCTGTCCTGATTCCTGTCCTCACGTCTGTCCACCTATCTGTCCTCACGCCTGTCCACCTATCTGTCCTCACGTCTGTCCTGATTCCTGTCCTCACGTCTGTCCACCTATCTGTCCTCACGTCTGTCCACCTATCTGTCCTCACGTCTGTCCTGATTCCTGTCCCACGTTCCTTTCCATGTTGTTGTAAAACCAGATGAGCAGCAGGAAGTCTCTGTTCCTGACAGGAAGTCGCTCCAATCTTCACCTTCATCATCATCATCATCATCATCATCATCATCATCATCATCATCATCATCATCATCATCATCATCCTCAACAGCCCAAGTTGCATGTCCGCTTTGTTGCTGTTCACGTGGATTTGTTTTTTCCTTCAGTTTAACATCCCATTGTCTTTGGTTTAGTAAAAGTGAACCTGTGGATTCAGTCAGAAGTTTACAGGAAGATAGATAGCATTTATTGTCATTGAACAGAATTCAACGAAATTTCCATTGCAGCTCCCGTGCAAAAGGTCAAATATATACAGTATAAATAAGCAAACACACAATAATAATAATAACAATATATACAACTAAATTAACTAAAGGCACTCAACCACACCAAAGAAGTAGCAGCAGGTCCAATTATGGCAAAGTACAGATAATGTGACAGTGCAAAGTGCAGAACAATATGGCCGTGTGGGGGTGGGGGGTGGGGGGGTGAAACTGAAACTTTTGTATTCCAGATGCGATGTCGGCCATGTTTGAAACGCCTCTGTCTCTGTTTCAGGATGATTACATTCCTTATCCCAGGATCGAAGAGGTGAGACTCAAACGTCTCTGTCCTCCAGTCCAAAGGTTGTGGGTTTGATTCCTGCCAGCAGTTTGAGGCTGTCGGGACGGTTTCACTCTGTCTGCAGCTTTATTAATATTCTGATGGTTTCCAAAAATGTCTGGGCAGAATTTTTTCTATCAAAGTTAAAATTACAGTTTGGACATATTTTGTTATTATGGCTGCAAAACCTGAGATTTGGTTCATTTTCCCAGGAGAAGTTAAACTTGACTTTCCAACATTTCAGCTGTTTAAATGAAAAAACTTACAAAAACTGACTTTATTTTAAGGTTTTATGAAAAAAAATCATGAAGTTGTGATTTGGTATTTCAAATGTTCACAATATAACAAAAACAAAGATAAACACAGATTGATATTGCACATGAACTATTGCTTTGAATTGTGAATATTTCACATTTGCAAAAAAAAAAACTGCAAAAGATAACATAAAAAAATAAAAAATTATGCCACATAGCAACACAAAGGTGATAAAACAAACATTCTGAAATCACATATTAATATTTCTGTAGGCTAGTCTACATAGGAAAAAAGGAGGAAATTTCCACAAAAACCAGAAATTTTCTAGAAAAAAACCCAAAAATATTTGAGCTTCAAAAGTTGAGAATTTACTAGAAAAAACTCAGAAATTTCTTAGATTTATCTCAGAATTTTTCTACTTTTGATATTTTTCTGGGTTTCTCAGTATTATTTTTTTTATTTGGAAATCTTCAACTTCTCAAGTTAAAAATGTCCTATTTTTTCCACAAAGTTTCTGATAATAATCTCAAAATTTCTGAGATTTTTGGTGGAAATGTACTCCAGTTTTTTCGGTCCACTCTGACTCCAATACGCCGTCGCATATTTCACCTGAACTTTTGACCTGACACTGAAAATATGATGAAAACAGTTAAAAAGTAAAGAAGTTCATTCTGAACATTCAAAATATAAGACTGTAACAAGACAACAATGCTGTAGTAATAACAGTAGAGCCGTTACCATGACGACGCAGCAGCAGGTTTCCTCCAGGTGTGACAGAAACATGTCGACTGCAGGTGTTGGAGAGGGGGCCCCCGTACCCGCAGGTCATCCTGCCGCAGTTTGGAGGCTATTGGATAGAGGATCAAGAGGCTCCGCCCCCTTCAGAGGGCCCGCTTCTTAAGGCCACGCCTCTGGATGCTCCACCCATTCAGGCTCCACCCCCACCAGAGGCCACGCCTCCCGAGGTTCCGCCCCCTTCCTCCTTGCAGTGCAGCGGTTTAGAGGTAGAGGATGGAGGAACAAAGGAGGCAGAAGGTTCTGCCCCAGGGGATTATGGGTATCACCTGGAGGAGATCAACGAGGCAGCACGCGCGTACAGGAACCACTTCCTGGGCAGGGTGAGCTGTGATGTCTTATGAAATAAATCCATGTTAAAACATTTTGTGGTTTGCAGCAGTTTCAGCTTTTGGTCTCCAACGTCTTCCTGCCTTTCAGGAACATCTGAACTTCTTCTGCCCAGTCAGCAGTTTGGGAAACCTGCTGCTGTCTGTGAGACACGAGGAGGAGAAGGAACATGAATACCTGCACGTCATCATCAGGTAAACACAGGAACCGGGTCGGGTCAGAGCTCAAAGAGGGGCTTGGACCCTCTAGGAACTGCTTGTAACTAGTGGTGTGTATTTATTATGTCATGTATCGTGATAAATTTCTTATCGCGATAAAAATCTTGATTTATTGTTGTGACAATAAATTCCAGTTAATGATGTTTAACTGTCAACTTTGATAGTTTTGCTATTTTCTCTGCAGTTTATCCAATAAAAGCCTCAATAAATATGATTAAATAGTCACTGTCTGCAGTTTAGTGAAACAAATCAGACTTCATCATGTGACTGGTGCCCTAAAGAGACAAACAGGAATGTTTTTCAAGAGCACTATTTGTGTTTGTGGGGCTATAGTTGCTGCAGTGTTATAGTCGCCTAAAAAGATGCAATAAAGAGTTATTAACGTCACATTTATCATTATCACAAGTGTACCACAAATTATCGTGATAAAACTTTAGGCCCACATCGCCTTCCTGTGACTCTAGTTAAAGTTTGTAACGTTTTTGTTTTTAGGTAGGGGGGCTTGGACCCTCTCTTTGCTGCTTTTGGTCTAGTTAAAGCTTTAAAACCAATGTTGTTCCTCTGGATCCAGGTTTGTTTCTTGTGTTTGCTTCAGGTCTCGTCTGAAAAGCGTCTACCACAGATTATCTCTGGCGGAGCTGCCGGACATCCCCAGCGTTCCGGAGCTGGCCAAGGTGTCCACACACCTCACTTCCTGTTCTCCTCGAAACTACTTCCTGTTCCTGTGGTTAAAAAGACAACTGTTTAAATCAATCAGTCAATTTTTATTTGCATAGCACATTTCAGCAACAAGCCATTTCTAAGTTATTTTACATCATAAAAACACAAAGTCTCTCAAAAACTCTCAAATATTAAGAGCTGCTCTAGAAATTACAGCTCTGTATTGAAGACTAACTAAAGACAGATAATTCAGTTAAAGGGCCGGTATGAGAATGTTTTTCCCTCATTAAATCAAACCTGCGCTGTTGCTTTGATTCTTTTATGTTTAAGAAATCTTTTAATCTCCATGGCAACCATTCAGGTGTTAATACGTCTGGGTGGACCTAGCCCCGCCTCCAAGATCCAGCTCCGCCCCACTCAGCTCCTTCAGACTAGCCAGCAGCAATTAGCAAACATCTGCTGAGCTCATAATAGGAGCTGCTGCTCAGAGCAACGCTGGTAAAAACGTTAAAGTGTTAACAGAGGAGCCATGTAGGGATGACTTCCTGGAGGCGGAGCTTCAGAGAGAGCAGGAGCTTCTTAAAGAGACAGAAGCCCAATTTCAAGGTGTCATATTAGGAAGTTAAGTTTCTTGAAATCATATTTGATATATAACATTTTTATAACAACTGAAGTTAACATATTTAGTTGATTTTGCTATAAAATGGCAGTAAGACAGATAAAACTGCCTCGTTTTTGTTTTCTTTGACTGAAATGTAGAAGGTGAATATCTCGTTACGATCCAGGTTAATTTGATTTGAAACATGTCTGAGGCTAACAGACGTTCTGCACGAAGCATTTCACACTGACCTGTGGGAGTTTAATGCTGATGAAAGTTAACAGTGGGACCTGTTTGTCCTGAAGCTTGTGTGCGACGAAGCGGCCTCCCTGCGGTTCAGTCCGGTCCTCTACCCCAAGGTGAGCTCGTTTTCCTCGGTCTCCTCTCGATTCCTCCTGCTGAGACTTGTCCAGCTGATGCCGTCCTCTCCGCCTGCAGGCGTCTCAGCTCATCGTCAACTACGATGAACACGAAGTCAACAACACCTTCAAGTTTGGCGTCGTCTACCAGCGCTTTGGACAGGTCAGAACCGGCCATGCTGCGGCTCTCATTGACGCCCAACATAACTGGAGAAAAAACAGTCTGACTCTGAATATTAACCAAACTCTAGATTCAATGTTTATTCAGCCAAGAAAACAAATTAGATCAGATCATTCATAGGATTAACTTTATGTAGCTTATTTATGAATCTCCATGCAGAAATATTTTCATCCCACAGTTTGTGTGTTTATCCACCCAGACACCAGGAGGCGCTACAGGTATAGAGACACAAAATTGGTTGAACAAAGTTACTCTGTTTGTTTTTTTTACTGTGTTCAGGTTTGTCGCTCACAAAGTCTTGTTTTTAATTTCCAAAATGAATTGTGTAAGGAAGTGGGAAATAATAAAAGCATCAGGGCGTGAAAATGTCCAAATCCCAAATTATGATTTTACATTTAATGCCAAACTGTAGCAACATATCAAAAAAATTATTTTATCACACAGTTAGACAAAGGGATCAACAAAGTATTTTATTTGAATTTGACCTGTATTCTATTTTACTTTCATTTTATGTATTTTATTTATTTTAAATATTTTTATTTGTGTTTTGTTTGTTTCAAATAAAGTACTTTTATTTGTTTTTTTATATTATTTAATTATTTGCATTTTATTTTGTATGTTATGTTTTTGTATTACTATTTTGTTTGTGATTTATTTTTGTAAAATGAAATATTACCTTCGCGTCTTCTACATAACTTCTATAGTAATATAGAAGTTACTGTGTGAAAATTGAAGAATAACCGTTTCTGCCTCCTGTGGAAACATTTGACTCGTAACCTCTACCTGAGCCTGAGGTGATCTGTGATTGGCTGTGACAGCAGAGATGATCTGTGATTGGCTGTGTCGGCTGTGACCTGTGCAGGTGTCAGAGGAGGAACTGTTCACCAACAACCAGGAGTCTCCGGCTTTCTCCGAGTTCCTGCAGCTGCTGGGAGAAACGGTGGAGCTGCAGGACTTTAAGGGGTGAGCAGCGCCGCAAACTGAACCATGGACGACACAAACTGTGGAGTTTCTGTTCAGAGCAGCAAAATCTGACCTCAGGTCAGCGCAGAGTAATAATAATAAAGTTAGTCGAGTAAAAATAAAGAGAAACCGTCCAGGAAATGAGTCAGGCGAGAGGAAAAGCACACATAACACATCATTTAATGTTTGGAAATGGCATCATCGGGCAGATACAGTATACCGTTATGTGGAAATGTTGATATTTTAAGGACCAAAATGAAAATAATTGACATAAATAATGTAATTACAAAAAAAATTACTTTCAATATAAAGATTATAAAACTTTATCATAAACTGCAGGTGTGTTTGTGTGTCTGGTGATTTTTTTGGTTAAAACAAGTTTGTTCTTCAACCAGTACACGGAAATTTGACTCAAGTCAGAGTAGAAATACTTTATACTAAAGTTACTCGAGTAAAACTAGTTACTGCCCAGCTGCTGCTTTTTAAAACCGACTCGACATTGAACATTTATTAGAAATAATTTGGTTGTTTGGGATTTAAATGGATTCATTGGAACCTAAACTTTCATATTTGTTGTAATTTTCATCAAAATGAAACTTTTTCATCTTTACCAGAAATTGAAAACCGTCAGTATCTGGATTCTCTAGAGCTTCAGGAATAGAAACTAAAACATAACGATGTCACGGTGTGTTCACCCGCTGGTTCTTTTGGGCTTGGTGGAACCGGGCCGGTCCAGTCAGCTCTCGTCCTGCTGTCTGCAGGTTCCGGGGCGGGCTGGACGTGTCCCACGGCCAGACGGGGTCCCACTCCGTCTACACCGTCTACAGAGGTCAAGAGGTCATGTTCCACGTCTCCACCAAGCTGCCGTTCACCGAGGGAGACGCGCAGCAGGTAGAACGGAAAACTGCCGGGAGTCCAGGAAAACTCAGGAAATAAAAACAGGACTGGAACATGGGTGTCTGTGGTTCTGTTTGGTTCTGGTTGGTTTTGTTTGGTTCTGTTTATTCAGGAAAGGTTTTTGGGTTTAACCTTAGAGTTTCTATCAGCTTCTTTCTTTTTGTTAATCAAAGTAAAACTGAAACAATATTTTTACAGAAACCAAAAATAAATCTTTTTGTTGCTGTCGTCTCAGAGTAGAGAAACTGTTATTCTTTCTGCTGATCAATAATTAAAGGTATCGATTGTCAGAGCTATGGTTATGTCCTGAATGTTTTTGATACAGGCGGTTGCCCAGGGCGGCACGAGAAGAGGGGAGGTTGAGCGTTTCAATCATAAAACTGAACTTTTAAAGTTTATTTTCATGGCACATAAAAACACCTGAAAATGGACTCAGATTGCTCAGTTTAATTCAGTGTTTTCAAGACTGCACTGCCCCCTGCTGGTCGCTAAACTTTCAGCACTAACGCTTCGGATGTGTCACTTCCTGTCGCTCAGCTGCAGAGGAAACGCCACATAGGAAATGACATCGTGGCGGTGGTGTTCCAGGAAGAGGCCACGCCCTTCGTCCCCGACATGATCGCCTCCAACTTCCTGCACGCCTTCATCCTGGTGCAGGTGGAGGAGACCCACTCGGACAGCGCCACCTACCGGGTAGGAGGTCTCACTGAACCAGACCATACCGACCCGACCGAAATCCATCTGGGTCGAGGAGAACCGAACCAAAATTGAACCTGCTTCTCCAATCTCTGGTAGGTTTCCGTCACGGCGCGAGAAGACGTCCCGCCGTTTGGACCGCCGCTGCCGAACCCGGCCGTCTTCAGGAAGGTGGGCTAGGAATCCGGTCCGAACCGGGTCAAGTTCTTACATCGAACGGGGTCACGTTCTAATGTCTGGACCGAACCAGGTCGAGTTCTAACGCCCGAACCGAACCGGTCTCATCTGTGGTTTTCTTTTCCAGGGTCCAGAGTTCAGGCAGTTCCTTCTCACCAAGCTCATCAACGCGGAGCTGGCCTCCTACAAGAGCGAACGCTTCGCCCGACTGGAGGTAACCAGCAGGGGGAGCCATCTCCCTCGGCCTGCTGGAAAACACTGACAGGGTTCAGCCTTTTAGCGGGGTCTTATGGAGCTAAAATAGGGCCATAAAGTTTGTTCAGAATGTTTTTCACCTAAAACATTTTTTGATTTAGGGTTAAATGTTTTTTCAGCTTAAAAATTAGTTTTGTTCAAAATTGATTTTCACTGTAAAATAGTTTTTTGTTGGGTCAAAATATTTTTTTTTATTTCAGTTTTAACCACTTTTTGTTTCAAAAATGTTTTTCAGATGAAATAATTTTTTAACTCCAAATCTTTTTTATCAGTTCATGTTTTAACTTTTTGGCCTTAGTTTACCTTCGTTAAATTTGTTTTCCTTTTGTTCACTCATCACTCCTCTTCTTCTGCTTCTGAATGAAAAAGTTTCCTGATCCAAACACAGTTTGTTGTGTCTGAATCATTTTGCAGCGTTTTGGGATTAAATCCTGATTTCCCGGTGCGTCTGCTAGCAGTCGGGTTTCTCTGGAGTGAATCGGTTCGTTTTATTTCCCTCCCGCTCAGGAGCGGACCCGCTCCGCCCTACTGGACGGCCTGCTGGACGAGCTGCACAGACGCTCCCAGTGCATGCTGGGACTGGGCTCGGGCATGGAGGAAGAGGGCCGGGGTGAGAATGGCCATGCCCACGGAGGGCTGCTGGAGTCCATCAAGGTCAGTCTGAAGGTCACTTCAGCTTTACTCTCACATCCCAGTTTGATCGTCTGACTTTTTGTTGAAAACCAGTACAGGAGTTTAATGTTTAGCTGGTTAAAATCTTAATTAAATATTTCTGCTGTTTCATTTCAGAGAGCAATGAAGGGGCGGAGCGTATCCATGGAAACCATGTCGCGCGGTGGGGCGGGGCTGCCCACCAGTCTGAGTGGGGGTGGTCTGGCCCACCTGAGCATTGAGGTGAGCAGAACCGGTCCAACACTCCGGTTCAGGCTCTGCAGCTGTTGGCAGCTGGATTGTATGTGTGTTTCTGTTGCCAGGGCAACGTGAAGTCTCCGGTGAAGCGGCGCTCAGGCCTGTTCCCCCGCCTGCTGAGCATCGACAGCCAGACAGACAAACACAGCCACAGGAGGTAACCACGACGACGACCTTTCTGATGACCTGAAGGAAGTTTAATAAATACTGCGAAAAACTGAGAGGCTTTTTTTAAATTTATTTAACACAGTCTGCTCAGAAAACCGTCACATCATCTGCAAAGCGAGTGATTTTATAGAGCCTGACATCTGAAACACAGAATAAATGAAAACAGAACCCTGAGCTGCTACTCCGCTAATAGCAAAACTAGCTTTCTGTTTAGTGCTTTTTTAAAACGTTATTTAGCACACTTAGCTTCCCCTAAATTATTTTTTCCAGGTAAATTCTAAACAGCTAATTGACTTGGCTGCTGATCCTTTCAAATTCATGCTCTTATTTTGAAATGATTGAAGACTGTTCACACTGCAGTTCCATTTCCTCTCCTCACATTCTCTTTTTTTATCCAGTTATTTGAAACATTAACTTCAACAAAATACTGTGTTGACATAGCATCTTAGCATTTTCTTCAGCTAAATACTGTTTTGGTGTTAGCTTCAATGAAGCACTTTAGCATTAGACAACATTTATGATTAGTGCTTTAGGATTAGAGCAACTGTTTTAGCTTGGGATGCTCACTTGTGGCCCTGAGGAACGCCATGTTTATATTTGAGGATAAATCCAGTTTTTCTATCAGTTCACGTCTCAGCTGTTAGCAGATATCTTTAGCATGAAGCTACTGGCTCAGTTGTTCTTCTGGTTAAACTCTGTTTGCTGTGTCAGCCTCCTCAGTGAGCAGCGCAGCTTCGACTGTTCCCACCCCATGCTGGAGGTGAGGTCTGAGCTGCCGTCCAATCCTAGCTCTCCAGAGGCGGGACAACGGGACAGGTGAGCTTTAATCTGTCTTTTTGTTTGTAATCTGAGCAAAGCAGCAGCAACGTTTCTGTGTTTTCAGGATTCATCCGAAGAAGGAGAGCAGTAAAATTTCCAGATCCACATCCAGCACCTGCAGCTTCAGCATTCCCTCTAACGACGCTCACCTGGTGAGACTAATCAGTAACCTTCAGCTGATTGGTTGTAGCTGTAGTACAGCCTTGGCTGGTTGGAGTGGAGAACAAAAGCTGTTCTCCCAGGAAAACCTGGTAGAGGCTCTGAATCTGTTTTTACGACTAAACTGGACGGGTTCTGACTCACCTTGTGGTCGTATTTGGGTCCAGCCAGAGTTAGCCTCCATGGCTGGTCCTCAGGTTGGTGTGACAAGAAAGTTCAGAGGTCATTTATGTTCTGACGAGGATTCAGAATCAGGAATAGTCTCGAATTTTCATGCTGTGAATCTGATCTCATTCTAAAACTTCCTGATCTTCTCCTTCTGTATCAGACTGCGCCGTCTGAGGTTTCCTGTCCCCTGATCATCTGCCGCAGCCCCACAGGTTCAGTACATCCACCTTCATCATGTCCAGATTCCTGCGCTTCGCCTCACTGACCACCATTTATTTTCCTCTTTCAGAACTGAAAAACAAGAACTCTCCCAGATCCAACCTGAAGTTTCGCTTTGATAAGCTGACTCACTCTGCTGCTGTACGTTGGTTTGTTTGAGCCAACCCTTCCTGTGGTCCAGGCCCGTTATCCTCTGGTGGTCCTGGTAGCGCTCCATGCTTTCTGAAAGTTTTTCTGAGTTTCATCTTTAGACTTTGGCCGATTTTCCACCCAGCTTCAGATCTTCAGAAAACTGGATCACAGGAAGGAAACAGGAATAGTATGCTGAACAATCTGAAACTCCTCTGATTTTTCTCTCTTCTTTATCAGCAGGGAAACTGAACTCAGGAGGTTCTGGCAGGTATGTGCGCTTCTCAGAGCTGTTTCAGGTTAGATGTTTAACTTCCCACCATAGCAATCCTGAGTCTGGACTCTGGAAGCTGCAGGTTAGCTTCTAGAGCTAACTTCCAAAGTTAGCTTCCAGGTTAGCTGCAGGCTAGTGCAAACTAGCTCCAGGTTAGCTGTAGGCTAGCTCTATGTTAGCTGCAGGCTAGCTGAAAGCTACCTCCAGGTTAGCTGCAGGCTACATGTAGGCTAGCTCCGGTTTAGCTCCAGGTTAGCTCCAAGCTAGCTGCAGATTAACTCCAGGTTAACTCTAAGTTAGCTCCAGGTTAGCTCCAAGCTAATTGCAGGTTAACTCCAGGTTAGCTCCAAGTTAGCTGCAGGTTAGCTGCAGGTCTCCAGGTGTTTCATGAGAACTTCATCTGGATCTCCTGTCTGTTCTCCAGAGAAACTACGTGGAGGTGCTGCCTTCACACCACCAGGACCAGGAGGACGGACTGAACCGGACCAAACCGCATCATCACCAACACCTTCCCGGTTCCTGATGCGCCGCTGGTTCTGCCTGATGTCACTAAAATCCGTGGATCGACCATGGAGACCCAGTTCCACCTACAGACAACTTCTGTTATTTTAACCAATGAACGCTTTGAAGTTTTTTTGTTTTCCTTGTTTCCTTCTGGATGAAGACGGGAGTCATGGACAGATTTCCTTTTCAGGGAATGTTACAGGTGTTTTCCTCACTGATCAGTGAAATGGTTCCGAGTCGTTCAGAGATCGGATCCAGCTCTGTCCTTCCAGCTGGTTGACCTTCTCTGCCCTCCTCTTCCTCAGGGTAGCTACGCCCTGCTTCAAGTTCTGATTAAGTCCAGTGGACCGGGTGAAACCACTGAGGCTGACTGAGGACCTCTAGAGGCCAGAATTAGGAACAGTCAAACCAAACCCAATTGTAGAGACGGTCCAATTAAATAGAAACTGGAATTATGTCTGAAATCTATTTTTAATTTAATTCAGTTTATTTATTCAGCACCAGAGTACTAGTTCTGTCACATGAAAAAACAGTTGTTCAGATTCCAGGTAAGTCCAGATCCAGTTCGGATCAATCCGGTTCAGATCCACACACAGTCAGAACCAGGACTCATCATAACAGATCAATCAAAGCCAACTGGTGAGAAGGCATCAGCTGATTGGACCAAATCATCACAGCGATCCCGCCTCCTCGGTGACCATGTGGCGACAGTGGAGAGGAACAGGAAGTAATCCTCCAGCTGGTATGATGGGACAGAGCCGCCGCAGGGCCAGGTGTACTTTCTATGTTCAGCAAAAATAGTCACGGCAGTCTTCAGAGGCTAACATGTAGTCAGCAAGCTAACCTACAACCTACAGTTGCTAGCTAAATATTTACCTTCGACCTATTTATTTAGCTTGCTAATGTGATATTTAGTTTGGAGCTAAATATTAGCAAGCTAAATATTTAGATTGCTAACTCACTATTAGAAAACTAAGCTACAGTTGCTAATTAAGTTTACCTTGGATCTATTTATTTAGCTTGCTAACTCAGTATGGAGCTAAATATTTCATTTGGAGCTAAATATTTAGCTTTTTCTGAAAGGTTTTTTGCTGAAACGCCTGCCGCTGTGTGACTGGTGCTTCGTGGAAATGTTCTGATCCAGAGGGTCGGGGTAGAGGTCAGAAACCAGGCCTGCAGTGAGACTTTCAGGCTGTTTTCTTTGTTCCTTCAACCAGAACCGGACTGAACTTTTGCTGTGACGTCACTGTGAGTCTTTGTTCTCTAACTGGAAACCTAAAGATAAAAAACACAGTTTGTCTCTGTTCATCAACGCGTCGTTTTCTGTCTGATCACCGTCAGGAAATGTGAAAAATCCGTGACAGTAGGTTTTCCTTCAGACATTCCAGTTCTCTTGACCCTGAATGCACCGTGTTGAGTTTAAGGTCCCAGCAGAAGTCAGTGGCTTCTCTTCATGTCTCTCAGTGGATGTTTACTTCTGAATCTGATGATAACTTCACTGCCGTTTGAGTCAACATCACTGACGTCCCTCAGCTCTCTGGTTGTTGTTCTCTGTATGAAGATTCAAAATATCCCGTTTAAAACTAAAATCAGTATTTGCACTAAAGCTGTTTCCTCGTTGTTTCAAGTCTTGTTCCAAGTTTTTAAATAAAAGTCAAAGTTTTATTTTGTCAGGGACCAACTGATGCTGCAGAAACACAACGATGTCAGTCACCTGTATGTTTCGTCTTGAAGGAAAACTGTGACATGAGAACCTGAAGCTATAAAGTTTCTGAATCGTTTGCACTTTGATTCCAGCGTGTTTGACTTTTGTGTGATTTTTTTCCCCCAGCAGCTCTCTGGTTTTAAAAGTTTGAATCTGCTCCCAGTAATGTGTGTGTGTGTTTGGGGTCAGAGGTTGTATGCTGGTCTAAAGACTTCATCACTTCTTATTTAAAGCTCAATTTTACTGGATCAGATAAACTTCTTAGTTAACTGACCAAAGTTCTCTGAGACGTCTGGCTGTAAATCAAAGCTAAAGAAAAGGTCCAGTTAATTAAAAGGCTTCAGCTTTTATATTCATGTGGAGCTATTTCTGCACCTGAACAGTAAAGAGATTACTTATTTTTTCCGTAATTTAGCTCAAATAGAACCAATATAAAGTAGCAGAGATGGGACAGAGAACACAACCCTGTGGGACGCCACAGGATGTCATCCTAACAGACAGGAAACGCCTGCCAGGCGGTTAACCCTCCCAGATTTCTCAACATCTTAATGTCAGATTTATTTAGTTTATTTTATTTTTACTTTTTGTGTTTTTTGGTACATTTTTCAGTAGTTTTTCTTTCAAATTTCCATAAAGCCTTTAAGCTAACAAGATGCTTTCTGCGTTTTTACGTAATTAACTCCCATTTCAAAAAGCATTTTTAAATTACACTTCTACACCACTTTGATATTTTTCTTCACTGATGTTGATAAATCTTCAAAATGGTTTTATTAATTTGCAGATACTGAATTTTTCAAAGGCAGACTTCTGATGAATTACAGTGGTTACAGTTTTTCTGTTATAAAGAGAGATTTGGTTTTTTCCTTAAACTGGGATTAAAGAGGTTAAAATGTAGGAAACATGAGGATTTACTGATTCTCATAAATGAATGATGAGGACTGACGTTGACAATTCATTAAAATAGAATTTAAAATTATGTTGTTTTTGTAGCAATTTTTAAATAAGCATTGTTTTGTGTGCATGAACCACAGAAAGTTACAGAACAAATCACACAAGAAATCAAATATTTATTTCCATTGTTGATCAAATGATAAATAATTTTACTGAAAATTTCTCTTCAGTTGTTTTTTCTTCTTTTTTTGAATTGAGTTTGTTTTTCAGATTCTGAAATCTTAACAGGTGTTTTCACAGGGAAAAAAACTGCAGTAAAATCGAATTTCTGACTCGATACAATCCAATTTCAGAAATGTCAGAAAAAACAACGCACTGATACACAATCAGTTTAGCCTTTACATGTAACTTTAAGCTTAAGTTCAGTGGAAGGAAAAAGTGTGGAGAAAAAAATGTGCAACGTGGCTGATTGCATGCTTGAGAAGATCGTCCATTCAAGAGTTTGAGGAACTGTTAGAATCCAGAATCATCTAAATTACAAGAAATAAACTCTTGAAATATTTTAAACATATAAATCTGTGTGCAGATTTACTCTATATGACCTGAGTGTCACGGATTGAACTGCTAAAATACAATATATTTTTGATTAAATCAAAATTTGAGATTAGTCTAAGAAGAATTAAGTCCATTAAATTTAGATAAATAAAACACTAGGGGGCGACATTCCCTGATTCTACCAGCATAACTCCGCAGAAGAAGAGCAGGGAAAGTATTACCGGGTTACGGAACCCAGCGCAGCTCGCTCTGCTTGTTGTCCGCAGCAGTTAGCTTCATGGCGGAGGTGCGTAGCTTGCGGGTCTCGGTGAAATCCGACAGCGGCTCGGAGCGCTCGGAGTCGGACTCTGACTCCGAGTCGGACAGAGATGGCCGGGAGGCCGAACCGATGGAGGTGGAGGAGGGCGAGCTGGAGGCGGAGGACGTGACGGTTAGCCGCTCCCTGAAGGAGCTGTTGCCGGTGAGTGTCTGAGGGCCGCATGCAGACCCGGGGCTGGAGTTAGCTGCGGCCGGCGGAGCTGTGAGGGGAGGCGGCATGCGGCGCCACGGAGTCCCGCCTCGGTCCGGGAGTCAGCGAGACGTTAACCTGGCGGTTAATTGAGTTTAACAGCAGTAGAGGCGTTTGTCTTTCAGCTTCTTTCTGTTCAGTTAATAATCTAACAGATTTTAATTAATCTGTTAGAATTCATTAAAATTCAGAAGATTAAGATTCAGAAGATAAAAATTCATTCAGATTCATTAAAATCTGAATGAAGGCTGTGCAGGGGCAGGAGCAGGGGCCCTTGTGCAGGGGCACAGCTGTGCAGCTGCTGCGCCTGCACAGTTCCTCCATCAGTTCTCTGTGTTGCTTTAAAGCTGTGTTTTTATCCAGGTGTGAAGCAGATGTTCTCCTGCAGGGGGAGCCCAAACCTGAGGCCTCCAGCTGAACCACCTGACCCTCCATGTTAACCCCCTGCTGTGTCTTCTCTCTGCTCCAGGACACCAGCCGCAGGTACGAGAACAAGGCCGGAGCCTTCATCACAGGGATCGACGTCAACTCCAAGGTAAGAACGCACCTGGATCCAAGATAAACACACAAGTGGATCCAGGTAAAAACAACCTGGATCCAGGTGTGCATGTGAGCCAGTATCTTCTTATGTCAACATGTTAAATCTGATATTTGTCTGTTTTGGGGGGTTTTTTGTGCTGTGGGATAAATGAAACCCGGCCGCTCTCAGGTTGATGGGATCCACTTGAAGCGGCTCTGATCTGACTCTGTTTGCTCTCCAGGAAGCCATCGAGAGGAAGGAGAAGCGGGCGAGACGTTTTCATTTCCGCTGCGAGGAAAATGTCGGTCAGAGGAACGTCTTGCTGGATAAAGACGCCATGAAGAAAGGTGAGGCGGTGTTCTGTTTGCTGCTGTTCACCAGGAATTCTTTAAACCTCCTCTTTCTTCTTATGTGATGCCAGCCATCCCCAGGCTGCGCATGGAGGCCATCCATGTGACCGGCGTGGACGACATGAGCACCCAGGACGTCTTCGGCTACTTTAAGGAGTATCCGCCAGCGCACATTGAGTGGATCAACGACACAGCCTGTGAGTCCAGAACCCGGTCAGAACCGGGCATGTTTGGGTCAGAACTGCAAAAATGTAAATTTCTGACTTTTGAGTCTTTGTTTTCTTTGGCAAATGGTGGATATCAGCAAATGGTGCAATTCAGAGCTTTAGCTTTAGCTTCTGCTAAATGCCACATTGGTGTAGCCTTTTAAAGGTAAAGGTAATTTTATTTATATACCACATTTTCAGCAACAAGGCATTGCAAAGTGCTTTACAGAAATTAAAAGGAAATACGAACAAAATAACAAACCAAAGGAAAGAGCAAAAACGAAAAAATAATCTAATAATGTTGATCCAAAGTACATAAACTAGATACTCCTGTTCAGGTTTGGTAGATTTGAAATGCCTTGCTGCTGAAATGTGCTATACAAATAAAATTGTATTTGATTTTGATTTGATTAGTATAAGTAAGTATCCTCTGGTCTAATTCCTTTTCTGGGTTGGAAGAAAAGGAACCTAAGACGTAGTTGCTAAGGTAGTTTTTCTGGATTCTAAGTTTGTTCTAGTTCCTTTTCTGGGTTGCAATAATAGGAGTCTCTCTGCATAATAATCTAAAAACATAATCTCATGTTGATCTAAATAGTGAGTACTCTATAGTTTCTAAAAAATAAGCTAAAGAGTGACTAACAAACTAGAGTCTCTGGATTCCAAGTTTGTTCTAATTCATTTTCTGGGTTAAAAGTGAGTACTCCGCAGTTTCTAACAAAATAAAATAAAAAAGAGGAACGGACACATTAGGGCAAATGGCAACATTCAGACAAAACAAAGACCTGAGTGAAGGAAGTGACATCACAGGGCCATGAAACCACGTTGCTCAGCCTCCCGGCAGAAGTCCGATAAAGATATTGTTGTCAAGGCATGATGTCCTTGGGAGCGCTCAGCTCCACAGCTGCATGGATAACAGGAGGGGCTGAGGTGGGAAGGAGCGTTATGTTTACATATCTTCAAGTAGATTGGAAATGTGCAGCCCTTCCAAGGCAACATGGGGAAAACCAATTCAGATACAGAATGTCTTAGGTCGGGTAGATTATAAATTTCAGTCTTCCCTAAAGTCTCTCCGATACATTTTAGTTCCCAATTATCCAAATTAGTTTGGTTGTTCCAAAACTAGCAACTTCTCCAAGATCGATTCCATTCCGTTAGTGAGTTTTAACTCCTCAGCTGGGCTGCGAGTCTCAGCAAGACTCACATCTTGCCGAGATGTGAGTCTTGCATCTCTGTCCACACTAACAGTCTGAGTGTTCGCTACTTCGGCCAAGTCCGTCACAAATTTGTGGATAAGCCAGGTATCCGCAAGCTCCAAACAGCAGATATCCTGTTATCATGAATAAATCTGGGGTGAATCCCGCTGAGTGTGTCCCCGCAGGGCAAGAGGGCTCTCCTGTGTCCAGTCTTCTCGTCGAGAAAATTTGATCAATTATATTGAGAGACCAGGTTGACCAGATCCATAATTTGTAGATTCGGAGGATGTGCAACGAAAGGCTCCACAAATATAGAAAAAGACAAAAAACAGAGCAGGCATGGGCAGGGAGGGAGCAGAGGAAAAAAGCGTTCACTGAGAGCAAGAGAAAAAGTGCACTGTAGCCTTTAGCTCCCACTAATGTTTGCTGTGATTGGCGCTTTATGGCTAGCCCAGCTAGCTTTATAGCTAGCGGTTCCCTCCACTGGTTCTACTCTGTGATTGGTGGAACCTACTGACTGGTTCTGATGGTTGCCGGCTGATTACCTGTGCCTTCCTGTTTCCTAGGTAACGTGGTTTGGCTGGACGATGACACCTGCATCAGAGCTCTGATCAACAGCAGCCGGATGCCTGAACCAGAGGCTGTTACCACGGAGACGGAGTCCGGATCCCAGCCCGACGACCCGAGCAAAGGTCTGTGTGGATCACAACCTGAGTCGGTGCTTCCTGACGCTGCAGTGCATTCTGGGTAAATTTGTCTGTCTGAACGCCGCAGCTCGTCGGGATCGGGGATCTGAGGACGAGGATGATGAAGAGGAAGAAGGTGAGGTGGAGGAAGAGAAGGAGAAAGAGGTGAAGAAGAGCAGAGACGATGAGAGCAAGACGGCTGGACAGGTAAAGCTTCACCTGGGAGGACAGGAAGTGGTCGTCTGACTGATGAGTGACTCAGCTGTGTGTGTGTGTGTGTGTGTCAGGTGGGCGACCTGTCGCAAGCGGAGAGAGAGTCTCTGCTGAGGAATGAACTGAGACCTGTCATCAAACCGTTCAAAGGAAACAAGCTGCTGCTGCGCTTCGCCACGCATGGTAACACACACACACACACACACACCAACACACACACACACACACACTCACCAGCTGGTATTTCCACCATTCTGAGGAATTTCATTGACTGAATATGAGTAGATGTTCTGCATAGATATATCTTTTAAATTCAGCATTTTGTCTATAAACACGCATGAACACAAGTCCAACATGTTCTGACCCGTTTCCTCCCGGTTCCGGTCCAGATGACAGGAAGGAGCTGGGTGCGGCGCGCCGCAGCAGATACTACATGAAGTACGGAAATCCAAACTATGGAGGCATGAAGGGAATCCTCAGCAACTCCTGGTGAGTCTCCGCCCTCTGGTCGCCATGGCAACTGCAACACTAGACAGGTATTGACCAGGCCTCGTCCTGCAGGAAGCGGCGGTACCACAACCGGCGCATCCAGAGGGACGTGATCAAGAGCAAGAAGCCTCTGATTGGAGACAGCATGGGACACACTCCGCCATACACACACCGACACTCCGGTAACAGCTCCGCCCACACCCTGCTGTCACCACCCACGCTGTTACCCACAATCCTCTGCTTCCACCCTCAGCTGACCTGGTCAACCTCCCGGAGGAGCCCATAAAGGAGGAGGAAGAGGAGGAGGACGAAGAGCAGGAGGACGAGGCCGACGAGGACATGGACTCTGACGACAGGGTGGTGGAGTACAAGGAGAGGGGCGGAGCCTCGCTGCCGCTGGGGGCGGGGCTTCGCAGCCGGGCGGAGCGCTCTCCCTCGCCGTGGTCCGAGTCGGACGAGATGGACTACGACCTGGAGCTGAAGATGATTTCCACACCGTCGCCCAAGAAGAGCAAGAAGATGACCATGTACGCCGACGAGCTGGAGGGCCACTTGAAGAACATCAGGTGAGAACCACTTCCTGCTTCCACATCCCGCTTCCACTTCCTGTCGCCTGGCCTGGTGACAGGAAGCTGAGCAGAACCGGACTGGAGGTTTTGTTCATCCAAAACTTGTTCCATGCGAAACAGGAACCGGATCGGGTCGTCAGGTTCTCAGAATCAGGCCAAGGCCTCGTCGCCCCCCAAGGTAACGGACGTCCGGCAGCTACTGGAAGAGAAGCGTCAAGGCGGCTCTGGCAGCAGGCGGCGCTCCCCGGTGGCCGGAGGCAGGAAGACAGGTGAGGCGTAGAACCAGGTGTTCCAGATGCTGTGGCGGCTATGTGAGACTGACCTTTACTGACCCCGCAGATGTGAGGCAGCGGCTCGGGAAGAGGCGCTACTCCCCCGACAGGCGGCGCTCGGCCTCGCCCCCGTCCCCCAGGGACACGCCCCCACCCCGGGAGCCAATCAGCAGCGTGCACCGCAGACTTGGCGTGGCCAGCCAGGAAGGCAGAGGACCAAACGCTTCCATAGACAGGAAGACGAGTACGAGTACGACCCGCCACTTCCTGTTTTTATTCCACCTTCTGTTTAGAACTTCTTGTAGAAATGTGCTGTGACCTTTGCTACCTACATTAAAACTCAGTCAGAATGGTTCTGAGCAGATTATAATCCAGATTTATGTTTGAGAGTCCTGATCTATTTGTTTAAAATCCACTTACTGTCGGATCCTCCGACTTCCTGTCTGTCTGTAGGCGCTCTGTGGAGCAGGCTGGGTTCCGCTGCTGGCGACGACAGCAGCAGCAGCGCCGGGCGTCACGAGCGCAAGCAGGGCAGCCGCCCAGAGCGGCAGGACGGCAGCCGGAGGAGGCGGGGTGACAAGGAGGAGGAAGAAGAGGAGGGAGAGGAGGAAGACGACTCTACGCTGCAGAAGGTCTGGGGTGCCATGATCAAACAGAAACAAGAACGCCGCAGCCACAAGATGAAGAAGAGCCGGCTGGACAACCTGCCGTCGCTGCAGATCGAGATCAGCCGCGACAGCAGCGACGACTCGGATGCTTGAATCCAGGGGATGGAGCCTAACGCCCCTTCACCTGCTGGGGGCGGGGCAGAGCGCCGTCACTAACCATTCCTGTTACTGAGGAGGAGCTGAACTTCCTGTTTGCCGGGATCACGATGAGACTTAGGGCAGAACTGAGAACGGAGGACCCTGTTGGGACTGCGCCCCTCTGCCTGAACCCTTCCTGCTTCTGTTTGTAGATTTTTATTTCCTTCCTGTGTTACGCCATCAGCTTCCTCTTCCTCTGTGGGACGGGAACCAGGAACCGGGTCGGGTTGCTGGGTTGCCAGGTCCACATCAGCTGTTCCCAACGTTAAATGAACCCATGGAGCCGCTCTTCCTCTCATGATTATGATGATAATGATCCAGGTCAGAGTTAAAACAGTCAGACAGCAAAGCAGCCAGTCAGCTTTTAGCCTGATGCTGATTGGCTGCTCAATAAACTCTGTTTTGCCTGACCTTTGATCTCTACATTCTGTCCACTCTAACCACAAAGCAGAGCAGAACTGTAAAGTGGGAGGAATATGATTCATTGTTCGATTTTTATTAATAAAAATCTGGAAAGTAAGTTGTGTCTTTGTATTCAGATAATTTGCTTTAATATTTAAAAATATCATCAGACAAATTATTAATAAGTTATTCCCAAATTTTGGTATTTTAAAAACTAAAATAACTTGTGAAACTGATATTTACAGCAGGTTATTTGCCTACAGATATTTATGTCCCAAAATATTTTCACTTTGTGTACTTGAGCAAATCCATCCTTAAATAATTGAAAATATTTTTTTCTTTTGCCTTTTCTATTTTAAACATTTTATTTTACTTCATTTATTGTTATACAAAAAATATTTACAGTTTTCAGTTATTTTCTGTCTTGCTTTTTATTTAGTCATTTAATTTAGGGTTATTTTTTTATTTAAGATATTTATGTTTCAATATATTTTTAGAGAAAGTAGCATTATGTAATTTATTGATTTTATGTTCCGGTTTTAGTTATTTGTATAATCTTTTAAAATTCATTAGAGCTTGCTTTTTGTAATTTTAATGACTGTATTACTATACTTACTGTTATGCTCATATTGAACATGTTTAATGAGGCCTCTACCCGTCAGGCTCTACGCGCTGGTCGCATGCTCTTACGTCGGCCAATCATCTCAGGCGGCCGTTTCTTACACAACTGTCAAGCTCCTTCACTTCGATTGGCTCCTTTGTGTGTTTGTTATTCTTTTGGACCAATCGAAATCCAAAGCCCGGGAAGCACTGCGTGTTCCCAGCCAATGAGGCACCCTGACGTCACTGTAACTACAAGTGAATTTCATGTGACGTATGAGGCCTGTAGTTCGAGTCGCCATTTTCTTGCCATCGAAAACCAACCGAGGAGACCAACTGACAGCGGCGGAAAAATACCGTCGAGTTGGGCCGTAGTTCTTCATGGTTGTCGGCCCAACCGTTATCTCGATGAATTAATGGACTGTCTGCTGCTACGTGGTAATGTTATTGGTCCAGCTACTGTAGCTTGGTTCGGGTGTCGGAGCTGGAAGATGGAGGACCAGGCGGCCCGGGAAGACGCCTGCAGGGAGTACCAGTCCTCGCTGGAGGACCTGACGTTCAACAGCAAGCCGCACATCAACATGCTCACCATCCTGGCCGAAGAGAACATCCAGTTCGCCAAGGATATCGTGGCTATTATTGAAGCTCAAATCAGCAAGGTTTTTATGATCATAGCATACTTTATTATCAGTTTGTGTATGTGGGTCAAACATGGCGGTGTTGTGGTTAGCGGCGCTCTGTGGAGGCCCAGCAGAACCTCACGCTTCTTTGTACGGAAGCAGCTCAGTCAGGCTGTCTGAATAAACCTCTGGTCGTCCGGCTAGCTGGATGTGGTCCTGGCTTCAACAGAAAGCCGCTTCCCCCCCCCTTTTTTTTTAAACATTTTACGGTTACAGAAACTTCTTAAACAAAAACAGACGTTAGTAGGAAGTGGTTCTAACCGGTTCCAGGTCCATTCTAACTTCAAAGTTCGGTTTCAACCATCTACTTTATAAGTTTTTGAAACAGGAAGTGATTAATTTCCATGTGGCAACACCAAGAAACTAAAAGAGGTCAGAGGTCACAGGAAGTGATCATTAAAGCCTTCATCATCGACTGACTGTTTCCTGTCAGAAACCTCAGCGTTAACCAGAGAGCCTAGAGACATGAGTGAAAAAGGTCAAATAAACTTTATTATCATTATACACTATGGTTTTTTATTAACACAGCTGGGTAAAGTAACAATATGTCAACTTATTTTTATTAAAGTAAACAGTATTATCTAGGACATTACTAAAGCGTAAAAATGTTTTTGGTAAACAGATTATTTTATTCCAGATTAACAGATTAAGTAACGGATTAAAACTGCTTTAATATTTAAAATGATGTAATCAGACGGACAAATATATAATATAAGATAAGATTTATTTGTCATTGTCATCAACAGATTACAACGAGATAGTATATATATATATATAGTCTGTCTGGCATATTCTGAGTAAAACATGTTTGTTTTTGTATACTTTAATATTAGTATTCAAGTAAAAGTTACTGAAGTAAATGTTAGTAGTTGCTGCAGTGAGCAGCTGCTCTCTGGTGTAGCTAAGCTGCTAACGAGGCTCAGATAGAAACCTGACAGACAAGGCAGGTTATTGACGACCTTAATTATTAATAAACCAACAATGAACAAAACTGTTGGATCCTAAAATCTGAAACCAATCTAAAGTAATCGGGTCAGACTCAGATGAGGTTCTGGTCCGGATCGGTTTAACGGATCAGAAGCTGATGATCTGCTTTAACCAGGCTCAGGTTGGATGTCTTCAGTGTCTGGTTGCCTAGCAACGAGCTCTGCTGCTCAGTCCTCGGGTCCAACATGGCGGTTCTGTTCTGGTTAAAGTAACATTACAAAATAGATGGGTCCAGATCTGAGTAAAAACTGAAATCATTGTGTTTGCTGATTGGCCCCAGGGCCTCGCTGGTTTGAACCCCTCTACTGGGACCAGTTTGGTTCTGAGGTTGTTTACTGGTTTTCTGTTTGCTGTATACTTTTATAAATATTGTAAAATATGCTCCAGAATGTGGGTGATGTAAATATTCCTGAGCAGGCCTTGGTTCTGAGTGTCAGTGATAGTGACAGGTTAGAACCCTGGCGGTGGTTCTGATTGAGCCGGACCACATCCTGCCCCCTTCCCCCCTCCCCTCAGTGTTTGATTCGTCTGCATGAATGAATGAATTCACTCGTTCATCTGGATTTTCTCTATTTTCCTGGAATGTGACTGCTGGTTAAACATGATGATAATAAAATCTGTGAAATGTGCTTTTTGTCATTTTTTCTTTGTGGGTTTGACTCTGGTCTGTGTGGCTCTGAGCGCTGCAGAGCTTAAATGTGGGTTCATAACTGAAAGTTGAACGTTTAAAACCCGAAAGGGTAAAAACAAACCAAGCAGAGCGCACCATCGCCTGGGTAACGTACAAAGAGGGCCGGTGCCAGCAGGGGCCCTCTTTGGAGGTAAACGCTGTCCCCGGACCGACACCCCGGATCGCCATGACGACGGATTACCACCTCAACATTTGCAATCAGAACCAACTGAAGATCCTGGTCTTGAACCTTTTTCGACTTTTTGTTCCTGAAAGAAGAACCAAACCGTGGACGCTGTTTTGTTTTTTGTTTTGTTTTGTTTTTTTATCCAGATTTTTTAAAGTGGATTTTATTTGGGAACTTTGTGTTTTTTTGATTTTGTTTAGTTTTTTTTATTATTATTAATTTGTTCTGAAATGTGTAACCCCTGCTGTTGTCTAAACTTGTTGAGTTCTCTTATCGCTCCAGGCGCCGACCGCTGAGAAGCTCCCAGTTTTGTACTTAGTGGACTCCATAGTGAAGAACGTTGGAGGAGAGTACCTTGCAGTGTTTGCTAAAAACCTAATCGCTTCATTTATTTGTGTCTTTGAAAAGGTAAAGTCCCGCTAGCTGCCGTGTCTTTAAGCTCTGCCCACATGGCGTCCTGCTGTTGCTTGTTGGTTGTGGGCTGAGGCGGGCTGTGGCCAAAGCATCCAGCGCTCTGTGCTCTGTGTGTAGGTGGATGAGAACACCAGGAAGAGCCTGTTCAAGCTGCGCTCCACCTGGGACGACGTCTTCCCGCTCAAGAAGCTCTATGCCCTGGACGTCCGGGTCAACTCCCTGGACCCGGCCTGGCCCATCAAGCCGCTGCCGCACAACTTCAACTCCACCTCCAGCATCCATGTCAATCCCAGGTTCCTCAAGCAGGTGGGTATGATGCTGGGGCAATGTAGGTTTCCACTGCAGGAACCAGCAGACCTCTGCTCTGATCTCTGCTGGTTCTGGACCAAGAACATTAAATAAATCCTGACTGTCTTAAAATGCACAATCCTACCCAGGGTTCCCATCCAGGTTCTACTGTAAATATGTCAAAGTCAGACCTAATGTAACTTTGCAACAAGTTATAGGAGCTTATTTTGAGTCAATAACTACTGGCAGATTTTTTCACATGCAAGATATTTTCCCATGTTATAAGTGAAGAAATCTGCCAGAATTTTATAAGACTAAAAAGATTAATATTTTGTTGAAAAGTTACTTTTATATTAGAGATATTTGCAGTAGGCATGGGTATTTATTATAGCGTTCATTGTGAAAATAATTCTGATTTCACTGGATCAGAACCAATCTGACCAGTTTCTCAGTGGGAAACGATTAAGAACAAAGCAGTTTGGATCAGAAAATGTTTTGTCTTCCTCCCCTGATGACGGAGTTTAGATCTGATGGTTCTTCTTGGCCTGAAATGTTTTATTCCAGCTTCAATTTGATCCGTTAACCTCCTAGTTTAATAACATCTGATCTTCCTCTTTCTGCTTGCAGCCTGAGGAGAAGGCCCAAACGCAGCCGGTCCCGGCCAAGCCGGCGCCGGTGGCCCCAGCCCCCCCGCCCCTTCCCATGGCCGTCCCCCAGACAGCCCCGGCCGGGCTGACCCAGGAGCAGCTGATCCGGCAGCAGCTGCTGGCCAAACAAAAGCAGCTGCTGGAGCTGCAGCAGAAGAAGATCGAGCTGGAGCTGGAGCAGACGAAGGCCCAGCTGGCAGGACAGGTTCGCTTATGGTTCTGAACCTCAGAGTTCTGGGTTTGGTTCTGAACCTCAGGCTGGACCAGAGTCTGGATCCAGTTCTGGTTCTGATGTCTGTAAGCCAAGTTTGGTGTGTAAAAGCTAACTGAGTGTTTGTGTCTGCAGGGTGGCCTGGTGCTGCCACCACCTATCGGGTCGGTTCCGACTGAGTCAAGCCCATCTCAGAGACCGGGTCAGCAAGTTCCTCCCCCCATCCGACCCTGGATTCCCCTACAGCCTCCTGCCGACCCCAAGCTGTCCACCAGAGACCCCCGTCTGAACCGCAGCGGGCCTCCTGCCGCACCCCAGTCGGCTGCCAAGCGGCAGAGCCCCCACCCACCTGGGGGGTCTGCGGCCCCCGCAGAGAAGAGGGCACCAGAGAAACCCCCCCGGCAGGACAAAGGCCGGCCCCCCAGGAAGGACCCGCCAGAGGAGAAGCTGAAGTCCAAGTCTCCGTCTCCACTGGCCAGAGGCCCGCAGAGCAGGAGCAAAGAGGCAGAGGCAGAGACGCCCAAACCCGCCGAGGCCCCTAGGAAGGACCCTCGGCTGAAGAAGCGTCTGCCAGAGAAGCCGGCCGAGGCCAAGGATGACGAGCTGAAGGAGAAGAAGCGCTGCGTGGACAAGAAGGAGCGGGACGATGCGCCGCGGAGAGCCGAGCCACCCAGGTCCAACAAGGCCAAACCTCTGAACGGCCTGGCGCCTAAACACGACCACCTGGAGCCTGCCGACAAGCCTGACCCAAAGGCCGGCGCAGCCACCGTCCGCAGGAAGCGCACACACTCCCGGTCCCGCTCACGGTCCCCCACCACCTCCCCCAAGAGGAAGGACCGCCGCTCGCCCAAGAGCCATGCCCACAGCGGCTCCCTGTCGCCATCCCACAAGGCCGGGAAACCTCGGCGGGTCCGTGGTGACGACACCACCCACGGCAAGCCAGGCCGAGATGACCGGCCCGGCGCCAAGAAGGTCCAGTCGGACAGCAGGAGGCCCAAAAGGCTGCAGGAGGAGCGCCGCTCTGAATCCAGGGACTCCCACTCCCCACGAGGTCATGACGCGGTCAAGGAGGCCAAGGAGTCACTCCATCGCTGGAGGAGTGGCTGGGAGGAGAATAAACAGTGAGTCTGGCTCAGAAAGCTGACACGTTTACTTCCTCTGGCTTTATTTCCTAGTTTCTTCTGGCATCAGTTAGTTCTGAAACATACACCCTTGACTGGGAAGGAGAAGCAGTGAGTAAATATGTAAACTGTCTGGTTTCACAGCACGAAGCAGCCTGAGGAATCCCACACCAAGTCTGCACCCCCCCGACACAAACCCCATGGCACCCCGACCCGGCCTGGCACCCCCAGGAACCAAAAGATCCGCCTCAGCGTGGACGCCAACCTGCAGATTCCCGAAGTCCTCAACTCCGCCTCCAAGAAGGACCTGCTGAGGAGGGTGCGTTCAGGAACACGTGGACCTCCCAGCTTCCTGCCTCTATCTGTTGTTGTTATAGTAACAGTGGTGTTTGTGTCTGCAGGCCAGCAAGCGTCTGGAGAGCGGAGAGATTTCCCAGGAGGACTTCCTGAACATGGCACATCAGATCAAACACTTCTTCCAGTACCAGGAGGAGAAGCAGCAGCAGCGCTCGGAGAGTTGGGACGAGTCCGGAGACTTCTCCATGAAGAAGCCGTCCATTTCCCGCCCCCATGACACAATGGACGCAGCTGAGCTGTCCTACTATGAGCACAAGTCCAAGCTGAGGAAGACTCAGGTGAACCACAGAGTCACAGGCGACGAAGGCCACGAGACTCCAGATGACGTTGGGGAGCCGAGACCTGGAGAGAAACTGGGAGGACGGAGCGGTGGACACCCGTACGGACGGCCAGGTGAGCTGGGAACACCTGAGAAAACCCAGACATGTTGCTCTCCTATCGGACAATAGCTGATGCTTCTGCTAACCTGCAGGTGAACGGAGGAGCAAAGAGCGAGAGGAGGTGCGGACCCCACAGGCCCCCATGGTGGAGGAGTACAACCACGGGAAGGAGTTCCCTAAGCTGAAGGGGCTCCGGTTCCGCAGGAGGGACCGCCCTGGAGATTCCAGTAAGTCCAGGCCAGAGGTCAAGGTTAGGGACCAGATCAGTCTGGGTTTCAGTGGTTTGTGTGTAGAGCAGCACCTCTGAGTGAGGTGGTGTGGCATGTTGTGTTCAGGGTGTGCAGAAATCCTCAGCATCCTGTTCTGTCCTGCAGGTGAGCGGGAGTGGACGTCACCACTGACGGAGCGCCAGCTCTACGATGACGAGCATAAGAGCGGCTACGACACCCCGCGGAGATACGGCCCCGCTGACACCCGCCGACAGGATGGGCCCTCACCCGTTACTGGGGGCCGCAGGAACTCCCCAGGGCCCGCCGGTCTGGAGGCTCCGCCCCCTCGATTTGAGCGGGCCCGCCTGTCGCCTCTGCATCAGAAAGACTCGGCGGACATGAGTCCAGTCCCTCGCTTTGAAAGTCCCAACAGCGAGCACTCTGACGAGGGGCCCCTGGATGCTCCCATTCCTCACCTCACCAGCCTGAAGGCTCCACACCACGGAGGGCCTTCGTCTGGTGTCCGACACAGCGACTCCCCAGGACACACGCCGCCCCATGAAGGTGGACATGCCTCCTCGCGCTACAGTGGCCCCGGGCACATGGGCCATTCCAGACCGCACCGGCCCGGCTGGTATGAAGGCAGTGGCCCTGGCCGCTTTGAGGAGCCGCAGTTTGAGGGCCCCCACCACCCGGGCCCCGGCAGATTCGAGGGCCCGGCCCACCCTAACATGGCAGAGAGGACTGAGGGCTCCGGGCCCTGTGAGGGGTCCCGCATGGCCATGAGAGGAGGAGGAGATGGGCCTTTTGATGGGGCCCCCCAAGTCCCCAGCAGGTTTGGAGGCCCTGTAGGCCAGCAGCCGGTCAGGTTTGAGGGACAGATGGGGGGGGGCGGTCACTTGGAGGGCCCCATGCAGCGTTTCGATGGGCCGGGGCCCTTCAACAACATGGGTCCTGGCCCAATGGGCTTCCAGCAGCAGCGGCCCATCCACTTTGAGGGCCCAACTAACCAAATGGGTCCAATGAGATTTGACGGCCCCAGTCGCTTCGAGGGCCCCAGGTTTGATCTGCCTGGGGGCCCCCAGGCAGGACCTCATCAACCTGGGCCCCCACGCTTTGACTATGCTCCTGGCCAGCAGGGTCCGCCCAGGTTCCCCCCACAGCACAACATCCAGCTGCCCATGCAGCCCATGGCCCCGCCCCTCTACGACGGCCCCATGGGCCCCCAGCAGAGCTTCGGCATGGCCCCCCAGCGGTTTCCAGAACCCATGAACCCTCAGTTCACCCCCGGCCCCAACATGGTGCCGGCAGCAAACTTCACCATGCAGCCAGTCCCGTTCAGCCAGCCAGGCCCCGGGCCCTTCTACAATCCTGCGGCTCCCGCCATCAGCATGCAGCAGCCGGTGAGTCTCGTCTGCTTCCTGTTCCCGTCTGCTTCCTGTTCCCCTCTTCTTCCTGTTCCCCTCTTCTTCCTGTTCCCGTCTGCTTCCTGTTCCCCTCTTCTTCCTGTTCCCCTCTTCTTCCTGTTCCCCTCTGCTTCCTGTTCCCCTCTGCTTCCTGTTCCCCTCTGCTTCCGGATTCCCTCTACTTCCTGGTCCTGTCAGTATTCTTTACTCTCTGTCTGTTGGGCTCATCCTGCTGGTTCTGACCTGGTTCTCCTCCCTCCAGGTCTCCATGATGGGGAACCTGAACCAGCCCTTCCTCCCTCAGAACCCAGTGCCTTTCGGACAGCAGGGTACGTATTTAAAGCTCAGAGCTCTGTGTGAGAACAGGAAGTGATGTCAGGTTTAACAGATGTTGTGTCTGCAGCTGCGCAGGCGGCTCCTGCAGAGAACCACTTCGGTCAGCTGGACGTCAACGACCTTCTGTCCAAACTCATCTTCAACGGCATCATCAAGCCGCCGTCGCAGGCAGAGTCCTCGCAGACCGCCAGCGGTCAGTAACCCAATCACACGTTGCCGCTGCCACTGCCCCACTCTAATCCTTCACACAGTCTATGGTTTATGTTTCCTTTCAGAGGCGTCGTCCACGGCAACTGCCCCGACAATTGCCGGGGCTGTGGAGGAGGAGGAAGAGGAGGAGCCAGAGGTGGAGGAGGACGAAGATCTGCCTGACCTGACCGCCTTCAGCATCGACAGCATGAAGCAGTGAGTCACAGATGTTACACTAATCCATACTTGGGGTTCCTACAGTTCCTGAACGCAGCACAAATGAACCAGGATCTGGTTCAGTTTGCTCCTATATTCTGACCTCTGACCCCGTCCTGCAGGCGCTATGAGAGCGTGGTGACCAAGCTGTACTCAGGGAACCAGTGCTGCCTCTGCAGCATGCGCTTTACGGCGGCGCAGACCGACCTGTATGCCGACCACCTGGACTGGCACTTCAGGCAGAACCATGCCGGCAAGGTCGCTAGCAAGAAGGTCACACACCGCCGCTGGTACTACAGCCTGACGGTGAGCGTGCACACACACACACACACACACACACACACACACACAAAGCCAACAGCACAGTTCTGACCTGGCTGTCCGCCTCCTGCAGGACTGGATCGAGTTTGAGGAGATCGCCGACCTGGAGGAGCGCGCAAAGAGCCAGTTCTTTGAGAAGGAGAATGAGGAGGAGGTCCAGAAGAACCAGGCGGCTGCCAAGGAGAAGGAGTTCCAGAGCGTCCGCGCCACCAAGGACCAAGTGGGAGAGGTGAGCCTCTCGGGCCAGGCACCCGGGGCAGCACTGAGACATCATCCTTCTCCTTCTGCTGGGTTTGGGTCAGGGCTGCGGCTGGGTTCTGGTCCAGAACCAGGTGGTCTGTGTTGTGGAACCGGTTCTGATTATCCGTTCTTCTCTGCAGTCGTGTGAAATCTGCCAGGAGCCATTTGAGACGTACTGGGTGGAGGAAGAGGAGGACTGGTTCCTGAAGAACGCTGTCAGAGTGGACGACAAGGTCAGGCCCCGCCCACTTTATAAGGCCCTGGTTCTATAGCCCGGTTCTGTTCAGATATCAGATGAAGCTGGTGGTTCTGGTCCGGTCCAGGTTTTACTGGTCCAGTTCAGTTATCGCCCTGATCTAGGTTTTAGCCCGTTTACTCTTGATCCGGTTGATTTCTCTTGAAAATGGTTGATGACTCTTGATTTCATATCTAAGCTGCGGAAAAGAATTGGAACCAGTTTGGTTCTGGTTTTCTGACCCAGAATGTCTCCATCTTTAATAAATAACATCAATTTTAATTGATGGTTTTGTTCCAGTTTTACTGCCGGTTCTGCTCTGGTAAATGTTGTGTGAATTGGGTCAGAACCGTGTGAACTGTGTGTTGTGTTTTGTCTCAACAGAACTTCCACCCGGCCTGCTTCGAGGACTATAAGAACGTGAGTCCAGTCCGTCTGAGTCTAGCCCTTGCTCTTCCTCGTCCTCTTCATCATGCTCTTTCCCTCTCCCTTCAGACGTCGTCCTACCTGGACGCAACGCCGTCCCCCAGTCGGCTGCTGGCCGAACACCCGCTGGGCGCCTTCGTCAAGACCGAGGAAGAGGAGGGCGAGACTTCCTGTCAGGTCACTTCCTGTCAGATCAAACAGGAAGTAGAGCATGACGTCACCGTTTCTGGTCAGGAGGAACCGGGCTCTGAGGCGCCGGTGGACTCCGCCCGGTCCGAGGACACGGCTTGATGCGGTGCCCCTCCTCTTCGTCCCACAGGGCCGAAGATTTTTACCTCTTGAATACATTTTGGTATTTGGATAGTCGCGGCCGTTTCTGGGCCGCAGTTCTGTTTGCCGCGGTTCTGTTTGCCGCGGTTCTGATCGGTTCTATTCGCCACGGCTGTAAATGATTTAATTTATACATTAAAGTATTTTTTGGTAACTCTGGTCTGCAGCTGCTGTCTGTTGCCTAGTTACAGTTTCTGATTGTTGATTGGCTGCTCTGTTGATGAATCATCACAGGTGTTGAAGGTAAGCATCATCTGATTGGACGACGTCTCATTTGAGAATCTTTTAATTTTGGTTTTTCTTCAATAAACGAGTCTGAAACGTTTTTCTGTGTGAATTCTGGTTCTGATCCAACTTGGTTCTGCTGTCATTTAGGTTCAGTCATTAAAATAAAGCTTCAGTGGACTCAAACCTCCTGATTTCTTGTTTTCATTCTCCTCCATCGTCTAACCCAGCCACCCGTATCAAAGGGCCTGGTACCCCAAGAAGGCTGGGGAATTTGAACTGTTGTTTGGTGCGTAACCACAAACGGTCAGAACCCGTCCCCTCACTCAGGCGGAGGGAGGCTACCCTCTCGTTTACCCAAGTGAATCCCACCGTACAGGCACCAAGATTGAGGAGAGGGAATCCCACTCCTACCCGGGTCTGTCACCATGGGCAACTCCAAAGTGGAAGACTATCCAGCCTCCCTCAAGGAGACTGGTTCTAGAACCAGAGCCATCCATTGAGGTGAGGTCGACTATTTCTAGATGGAACCTCACACGCCAGCTCAGGCTCCTTCCCCACCAGAGAGGTGACATTCCACATCCCAAAAGCCAGCTTTTGCAACTGAGGATCAGATCTTCGATGTCCCTACCCTCGGCTACCACCCATCTCACATTGCACCTGACCCCTTTGCCCCCTCCCACAGGTGGTGAGCCCACAGGAGGGGGTTCATCCACGTATCCTCTTTGGGCTCCATGGGTTAAAGCCCAGCCATCAGGCTCTCGCTTACGTGCCCCACCTCCAGACTTGGCTCCACAGCCCTGGTGTTTCTGTTGATCTTACTTGTCATAAGGGGTCTTTGGACTGCACTTTGTCTGGTTCCTCACCCAGAACCTGTCTGCCTTGGGTGACCCTACCAGGAACCCCTGGCAGAATAGCTCCCGTCACTGAGACACTCAAACCCCTCCACTGGGTGGATCAGTTGGCAGAGTGAGTTCAAATCATGGAAGCCCATTTCCACCATGAAATAAAACATCAAGGTCCATCAGAAAGTCATAACTATGAGTTCTAACAGTTCTAATAATGAGATTCTGGACAATTTCTCCTCAGAGAAGCAGATTGACCTTTAATTTCATAATTACAACTTACATAATTTCATAATTACAACTTCATGTTGGGCTTTTAAATGACCTTCCAAACCAAATAAACTTAATTACCAAAGGAAAACTGATGCTGCTTTATGTGCAACAAGTTTTCCTTTAATATTAAACATAAAATATGACTAAAGTAGAACAATTGATTTCATATCAAATTTGGGGAAAAGAATCAGAACCAGTTTGGTTCTGGTGTTCTGACCCAGAATGTCTCCATCTTTAGAAAATAACCTAAATTTTAATTGATGGTTTTGTTCCAGTTTTACTGCATTTAACCTCATGGTTCCGATTGTTGCCTGGACTGTAGAACACATCTAACTCTATACGCCTATCGAACATCTGATCGGGTCCAGTTCGAGGAGAACTGAGTGGTTCTGACCCATTTTCACATCCTGTCTTAAAATCTTTCTTTTGGCTTTACATGTAACTATAAAAATGATGAAAACAATGAAATTCCTGCTTTAACGCCAAACTTCCCATGGTTCTGGTCCGGTTTGTCCAAAAATGGTGCTATTGTCATGACAACAGGCAGAACTTCCTGTGGTCAACTAAAACTCGTGAGATTTAGCTAGGTAAGAATTTATTTATTTATAAAGTTAATTCATTAAAGTTCTTTTCTATAATTCATAGAAATGTTGAAATGGATTCCTCAAGCCTGCAAGTCACGCTGGATGTGTCCAGCGTGACCCCGCTGACCTCCTGCTGGAGATGGACGGGCACCAGCTCCCCTCCTGACCCCAGCAGGGACAAGAGTGGAAGAAAATGAATGGATGGCATTCGTCTAACTTCGTCTGGACGGTTCCGGTTCTGGTTCAAAGCAGAAGCGGGCCTTTGTGGATGGCTCAGCATAAAAACACAAGCAGCAGCACAGAAAATAAGTGAAATCAGCTTTTTATTCCAGAACCAGAGGAACGCAGCGTGCCGCCGCCAGGGCTGCGACTTCCCAACATCACTAAAACACAAACAACTTCTTCTCTGCATCAGGCTGCAGTAATCAGGCTGAAGACCTGGGTCAGAACCGTTCCTGCAGGCTGGTTCTGACCTGAGTTATGGTACACTGAGGAAGTACCAGGTGGTTCTCCAAAATCAGACCTGGTTCTGGTTCTGATCCGTCACCTCCAGAACCGGTAGACTCCCAGAGCCATGGCGAGGCAAGCAAAGATGGTCACTGTGGAGGAAACACAAAACGTAAAGCAGCACCGTCTCCCAAACCAGAACCGGAACCAGAACCGGACCCACCTGCCATGTACCGGATTGTCTCCAGCTTCAACGACTCCAGCACCATCTTCAGCGACGCCACCTGCAGGTCCATCTTCTTGTTTATCTCCATGTTGTCGTTTTCCAGGTCGGCTTTCTGGAGACACAATGTGATGTCATCCGGAGACAGCCAATCAGGAGCCGGTCGGGTGGACCTGCCTACTCGCAGGAGGAACCAATCAGACCTGAAGGTGAGTTACCTTGTGGTAGAACTCTGAGGTCGCCTCCATCAGCTTCTTCTCCTGGTCGGTGAACTGAGACAGAGAGCAATGAGTCCGAGTATGAAAACAAGTCTTGGACTGACCTTCAAGATCAAGTGCTTGAAGGTCAGACCGTGTCCTAGTGCGTGACCTCAGACTGTGACCTCTGACCAAGTGTGTGTAACATTAAACCAAGTGTGTGTGATGTGAGTCAAGTCTTTCCTGAGACTGGAGGAATGACTCGGGTCTCCTGCTGATTTCTGGATTCAACACTGGACTTTTAGACCTGCTGACTCCAGAATCTCTCCTGACCCACCATGTCAGAGGTCCTGCTCCTCTCCAGGTTGATGTCCAGTTTGGTTTCTGCTCGGACTTTCTCGCTCTCTTCCTGAAACCAGACGACCTGTTAGCATCTCCGCACAGTCGAGTCAGCATTGAACTCCTCCAAGTCCTCCTCACCTTCAGTCTGTTCTGCAGCTGCTCCAACTCTCGTTTCATTTTCTGCAGGAACAAAAATGGGAGTTTATGAATCGCTAACTACTGATTAGCAGGACCGTTAGCAGGTCCAGCAGAGCAGAGCCTTCTTACCTCACTACAATCTTTTATTAGTAGCATGTAAACAATAAAGCAGCACAGAATCAATAAATTCTGCTTTTTTATGACACTATTCCAGAACCAGCACCATGTTGCCACTAGGGCGGCGACATCCTATCATGACAAACACCAGCACGGTGTTACCGTGTTCTCAGACCGCAGGTTGGCGAACTCGCTCTTCTCCAGGATCACCATGTCCTTCCTGATGGAGTCCAGGTGAGCCATGATCTGCTGCACTGCAATCTCCTGCAGAACCACGATGTTATTAAACATTATTTAATATTTGTCCTGTTCATCTGTAAGCTGATATGACAACAATATGAGGTTCTAACTGTGTGATAATCTAGAAAGAGAATGGAAAGACTTTCTCTTTACACAAATACTTTAAAGTAGTTATAATGATTTTATTTTTAACTAAGCAACAAAAAGTAATGTTACGAAATGTATTTTAGCCATTTTGATGCATAGACTCAAACAATATTGTGAGAGAAGAATCTTGCATTTAATTTAACTGTAAATGCTAATTTGCAGTTGCACAAAATATGCTTTTCTAACAGAAATATAACAACATGGCTCCAGCTAGCTGGTGTTAGCAGGTCGGTTAGCCGGTTAGCTGCCCAGGCAGATATCCTGCAGTCCACTGAGTGCAGCTGTAGTTTTATTTGTAAGTTAGAGAAGAATGTAGTTTCCGTCTTTCAGCTTGGTGACCAGCAGTGTGCAGCAACAAATATGAAAGGAGCTCAGATTCTTTACGGAAAGAACACTATGAAGGAAACTTTCCACAACTTTGAAAGAGCAACTTTTTAAACCTTGCTAACCATAGCAGCTCTGCGTACCTGCAGCTAGCGACTCATTATAAAAACTCTGAGGTCTGATGTTGTACCTGGTGGGATTTGGTCACCATGTCCTTGTAGACGATGTCCATGTTGGCTGTGGTCAGCGTGACCAGAGCTGAGACGATCAGTTCGGCCTGCCGCTTCTCAAAACCTGCAAAAAAAAACCAAACAAAAAGCTCAAACTGAAAAACAGATTAAAACTAAACCCACAACCAGACTAAAAAACCATAATAAAAACAAGAGAAAATAAGGATTCCGTACATCCTCATACACAGAGCCAATAAAAACGTGATTTTGCTTTCCGTAAAACAAAAAATCCCCACAAAGTTCTTCTTCAGACTCACGGACATTTTTTTATTCAATAATAAACTAATTATACTATGCTAAAACATCATTAAAACATTGTTAGTATGTCAGATAACAGCAGTATTGTGTAAATATAAAGTCATGCTAGTGTTTGTAGTTTAAGCTAGCTTTACCAGTGGCTAACTGATTGCTAACACTAACAGATAACTTTAATTGTTTCTGAAACATGATGAATTTATTCCAAACTTAAGATACAGTTTAATTCACCATAACATGAGTAAAGAAGAACCAAAATCTCTTTTCAAATGAGGAAGACTGAGATAAAAGGAAAATAACATTGTTTTGGTACAAGCTAACTAGCTTAGCACAGCGAAGTAGGAAGAAGATAAAGTTAAAGCCATTTATATTATTACAGTTAGCAATTTATTTACATTATGAATAAACTGATAATAAAATCATCTTTGTGTTAACGCTACCGCAGAAGCTAACAGCTGCAGCCCTTTTTGAGCTTCAGCCAACCAAGGAAAATGAATCTGGTTAGACTCAAAATGTGGAATTTGGTAAAAACTGGAACGAATTTCATGGGACCGGCGGCTCACCGCTCTTCTCCAGCTCCATCACCATGGCGTGGGAGTCAAAGGTCAGCTTCCTCTGCTCTAGGGGCGTCAGCTCAACCTTCCTCAGGTCAAAGGTCGCAAACGGAGTATCCACATGGAAACCTAAAGCACAGCAAACCTGAAGTCCTGACACGGAACAAGAACTGGATGGAGGTGGCCATGTTCTGGTAATTGGCCTGGACCCGGGCCGTGTTCTGGTTCTTGGACCGGAACCAGGCCAGGTTCTGGTTCAGGCTTTGTTCTAGTTCAAACCAAAACCACTAAAACCATCAGATTTCTGAGCATTTTGCTGGAAATATTGATGGTTCTGCTCCCGGACCATGAGATGTTCCAAGCTCTAAGATTGGAAAGTTCTTATTGTTTGATTTTTGGATGTGACATTATCAGCATTAATTACTTTATTGAGCCTTTTATTATTTCTGATTTTACTGATACTTATGGCAGGATCAGTCCTCCGTAGAACAAGCACTTCTACAATCTGGCGGCGAATCGTTCATTATTTCAGTTCGGTAGATTAACTCATTATTTATGTTGTTTCCGGGGCAACAGTCGATGTTTTATGAAATTATCAAATCAGAGCTGCGTGACCCGAAGTCAAACTCATCTTTTAGGAACAAAACTCTGGCTTTCCCGAACTTTTCACTCCTGAAAAAACCTTGAGAAAAAGTCAGAGAGTGAAAACTGGACATGTTAGACAGAGGAGCTGCCCTGAGGAAGAGGAGGATGAGGAAGAAAACCTCCAGGTACATCTGGCTGCACCAAATTCCCTCCGTCCAATCAGAGATCGAGGAACATCACCCAGAACCAGCAGAACTATCTCAAACTCTGCACTGCGCACTTTGATCCCCTGACTTTAATCACAGATTGCCCCCCTCACCCCCGTACCCCACCCTACGCCATGGCGCTCACCTCTCCACGCGCCCAGCCGCCGCGTGACGAGACGCCGCAGCAGGGGGTTCATCCCGATAAGTGGCTTCGTTCACCTGAACCGGTACCAGCCGAACTTCAGCCGAACTTTACCAAAGCAGCGCGGAAAGACAGCTGACCGGACAGGATTGACTGTGGTGCTTTCACGGACCGTCGGATCTGCAACAGTCATGTTGCCATCATGGACATGGAGCCCTCTAGTGGTGAAAACCAGTGTAGATAAACTGCGATTATTGTTCCAGACTTATACAAGTGAAAAATAGGTAAAACAAAACAATAAAAAGATAACTAAAATCCAGAACTTCAGCTTTCACCTCAGATCCTTCTCCAACAACCTCATTCTGCTCAGGATTTTTAATATTTCCTGTTTTATAACACGTTTTAATAAGCTATAGATATTTTCCCCCGTTATTATTATTAGCTAAAATTATTTTGCAGAAGTTATTTTATGGAAAACTTTTAATATTGAAAGTTTACATTTATTTGAAATATAGCAACAATAATAAACATTGTAAATATCTTACATATTAATGCACAATAATCCACTTCTTCAAGGCTCTATAAATTAAATTTCTTGTTGTAAAACTTTCGTCCATGTTTACTATGACTCTGAATGACAAATAAGTCAGACAGGTCAAGTCAATATCGGAATATGATATATAAAAAAAATAAAACAGAGTTGATTAAATGGAAAACGTTGGATAAAATAAAGAACATAAACTTTGGTAATAAATAACTTTTATTCTAAAGTTCATATAACCCGTTGAACCTGCAGAAATTAATTACAATCCGTCAACATGATGGTTTTATTTGACTATAAAAAGTTATTTGGTAACATTGAACGCGTTTGATGACGTACCACAAAACTTGTTTTAGTGAGAAACAACTAAAGAGAATTGTGTTACAAAGTGTTAAAGTGACAATAAGACAGCTAATGCATTTATCAGACCGGAAGCAGGCCGAACCTCGGTACTGTTATGTCCGAATGTTTGGTGTCAATAAAGTTTCCGCCTTCAATCAGTCCCGCCCCCTGACTGACTGTCATGGCGGCGCTAGCGGAGAGCTGGAGCTGGTTTACGGCTTTAGCTGTGGGAGTTTCTCTGTTCAAATGTCTCTTCATCAACGCTTAGTGAGTGGAAACAATGCTGCGTGGGCTGCTGCCTTCCCGCGGTTCTAGTCCACACCTACGGGTTTGATTTTAGCATCAGGCTAACCGGCTGCTAGCAGCGAGCAACCTGCTTCTAAATGTTTAAAATTAAATATCAATGTTTGTAATTATAAATGTGAAGTTTGTTAGAGTTGGTCTGAAGGTATAAAATATTATATAATGAATTGTTGATTAAAATTGATAAAAGTTTATTCTGAGTTTAAGTTGACGTGTTTTTACCTGAAGCAAGAGTAGCTGATCAGCCGGAAGATGGCGCTGTTTGACTGAAAGAGTCAGAAAAACATTTAATGTTCGCGAAAAGTTAATTTATTGCTTTAATTCGGTTCAGAAAGTTTTAAACTGACTTAAATGTTATTAATGATAGTTTGTGTTGATAACTGGGTTGGACTGAGCTAGAACTATTCTGGACTGACGTTAGTATTGGGGGGGAAAAAACACTAAAAACGTAATAAGCAGCGTTTTAAAGTTGATTAAAATAACCCAGTTCCAGTTTGATGGTTCTGTTGTGTCCAGTCACTCCACAGACTTTGAGGTCCACAGGAACTGGCTGGCCATCACCTATAGCCTGCCGCTGTCCCGGTGGTACCATGAGGTCAGTCCGTGTACAGGACCCGGACCGGGCAGAACCCGGACTCCACCGCTGTCTAACTGCCGCTGCTCTGCCTCCAGAACTCGTCGGAGTGGACGCTGGACTACCCGCCGCTGTTCGCCTGGCTGGAGCGGGGCCTAGCGCAGGCGGCGCGCCGCTGGGACGGCGACATGCTACGGCTGGACAACCTGAACTACGCCAGCCCGGCCACGGTTCTGTTCCAGAGGCTGTCGGTGGTCTGCACCGACCTGCTGTTCATCTACGCAGCCAGAGAGTGAGTCCAGATGTCCCGCTGCGTGACCATGGCGACTGAAGGTTTGAGTGCAGGATGAAGCTCTGGAAATGACCGAGGATCTAAAACATGAACAGGGTTTTTATGATGCGTCACTACAAGACAGGATTAGAGTTTACTCGTTTCTTGGGTTGTTTTCTTTGTTTTTACATATTTACTGTCTTAGGAACAGGACAGAGGCTCAGTGTGATTTAAACTGCTTTCTGTATTAATCAGCTCAGAAACTGAGGAAAGGTTTCTCCATGTTTATAGTTTTAATTATTACAGTAACCTGCTTCATAAATGAGAAATAATTAGTTTTATTTAGAGTCATTTTCAGATTTTGTCACCTTGTAGATGAAAATAGGCTGTCAGCATCCAGAGTTCCTGACGGCAGGCTGGTTCTGATCCAGTTTAGAATCAGAATCTTAAATCAACTAGAGGGCCACATATGGCCCAAGGACCCCACTTTAAACACCGTTCACACCAATCCTTCCCTCTGATCACTCATTTGGCGACAGTGGAGAAAAACAACTCCCCTTGAACAGGAAGAAACCAGCAGAACCTACTTTCTGGTTCTGAACAGCCTCCACTTCCTGCTCTCATTGGTCGGTTTCTGACTTGTCCCACCTTTCCCAGATCTAATTTTTCTGGAGTTGCCGTCAGTGTCGGTTCTGGGTTGGGTTCTGCTGCTGAATGGGGTCGGATCTGTCCTCCAGGTGCTGCCGGTGCGTTCGAGTGCAGAAGGCTCCGCAGGACGTTCTGAGCCGGCCGTCCTTCGTCCTCGCTGTGCTGCTGCTCTGGAACTTTGGTCTCCTCATCGTCGACCGTATCCTTCCTTTGCTGGGGGTCCGGAAGGTTCTGCTCCCTAGAACCCCGGGAGCCAGAAACTGGCGTCCAGGTGATAACATCATCAGAAGTGTTTTCTTTCATGCTTCCTGTCAGACATCCACTTCCAGTACAACGGCTTCCTGTTCGGCTTCCTGCTGCTGTCTGTGGCCAGACACCTGCAGGTAGACTCTTATTTTGAAGGGCCGGCTATCAGGAGGAAATGACTAATGGATGTTGTATGCTCAGTCTCGCCACCTGCAGGGGGCGCTGCTGTTCGCCGTACTGCTCAACCTGAAGCACATTTTCCTGTACGTGGCGCCAGCTTACGGGATCTTCCTGCTGAGAAGCTACTGCTTCACCCTGGACCGGCCAGGTCTGGTTCTGGTTCTGGTTCTGGTCCTGGTTCTGGTCCTGGTCCTGGTCCTGGTCCTGGTCCTGGTCCTGGTCTGGTTCAGTCTCCTCATGCTCCCTGTTCTCCTGCAGATGGCTCCATCAGGTGGAGCAGCTTCGCTCCGTTGCGGCTGCTGGCGCTGGGTGGCATTGTCGTCTCCATCTTCGCGCTGTCCTTCGGCCCCTTCGTTGCCATGGTGAGTACCGTTCAGACAAGCATCAAACTGCAGAACGAGCTGCGGACACACGACTGCCACCTGAGGAATAACCAAATAGAAAGTGCTGCAGACTCCTCCAGGCCACCAGGGGGAGCCGGCACAGGGTTGAACCTGACCCTCTGTTAAAACGGGATGTCCAGATGAAAGTTGCATGTATTTTTCAGACATTCTGTACAGTTTTACTGTCTACAGTATTACTGGAGAATTTCTGCTCTGTGGAGAATTACATGTTTAGGTATTTATGGCATCTGCCCTTTTTTATTTCTTCTAGTTTTTCCTTGTTTCTGTTTGTTTTGCGTCATTTATGTGTTTGCTGCTGGGAGGCGATTATCGTATCGTTTATCATTTATTGTGATCAGAACTTTGATTGTTGCAATAAATGTCAGTTAAAGATGTTTATTGTCAGGATTATTTTTAGTATTTTTTTTCTGTTCAATAAGGTTATCAATAAATAATTAGTGAGGCAGATCAAAATGTTTTAGAAATGATTATCAAGATTTTAGTTTTGAAAAAATGCTCATAAATAGTCTTATTGTTATCACAACATCACCATCAGATGATAAACTTTATTTATCGCTCCGACTGTTTGATGCATATTTGCACCCGTCAGCTTCTGTAGACCTGAAGTTTGCTCTGTTCACACCCGATGCTGATGATGATGATGATGATGCTGGTGGTGCGTTCAGGGCCAGCTGTCCCAGGTGGTGTCTCGGCTCTTCCCCTTCCGGCGGGGCCTCTGCCACGCCTACTGGGCCCCCAACGCCTGGGCGCTTTACAGCGGCGCTGACAAGGCGCTGGCGGCGCTTGGTGAGGAAGCTGCTCCGCAGCCGGTTCTATGACCTGTCCGATCCGACCCGGTCAGAACCGCTCTCTGTTCTCTTCCAGGCGTCCGTCTGAAGCTGCTGCAGGGGGCGGAGCTTCCCCGGGCTGCCATGACAGGGGGGCTGGTCCAGGAGGTCCAGCACGCCGTCCTGCCGTCCGTCCCTCCGGCCGCCACGCTGCTCTGCACGCTGGTAGGCATCCTGGTGAGTCGGAACCGACCCGGCCCTCCTGCAGCCACCAGAACCGTCCGCTGAAACCTTCTTCCTCTCTGCAGCCAGCGCTGGTCTCCATCTGGTGCCGTCGCCGTGGCAACCGGGCCTTCCTGCGCTGCCTGCTGCTCTGCGCTTTGGCCTCCTTCCTGTTCGGCTGGCACGTTCACGAGAAAGCCATCCTGCTGGCCGTGCTGCCGCTCAGGTCAGACGTCACCGCAGGGGGTGGAGTCAGAGTCCAGCATGAGGCGGAGTCAGCTGGTGGAATGACACTAATCTAGTTCATTCATTTTGAAATGTCTAGAATTTATTATGTAATGAGATTTGGGTTTGTGGAGTTCTGTTTTTGTGTTTTTGTTCTGGAATCTGCCAGCCTGACCTGGCTACCCCAGCGGGGGGCGCTGTTGCCCTGTATTAACCCTCCTGTGTGTGTCGTCCTGCAGCATCCTTGCGGTGGAGAGCAGAGAGGATGCTAGGATCTTCCTGGTCCTAGCCACCACCGGACATTATTCCCTGTTCCCGCTGCTCTTCACCCCCGCAGGTAAACGGGAAGCTGTCATCACAAAACTTTATTGATCAATAAGAGGAAATTGATCAGTTTTTCAATTATGAAAATCCAGAAATATGAAGAGATTAACTCAGCAGCCAGATGTTCTCAAAGCGTGATGACATCACTTCCTGTAGGCCAACTCATGTTTCCTAGACATTGGAATGTTTTGGTGCAGCAGCTGGAGACCTTTCAGACCGGAGCCCTACAGAGAGTTAAAAGCTCACTGAGCTGTCGATACTTCCAGTATGAAACCATTAATCAGATTGATCAATGAAATAATCATCAGCTAATTTACTGATCGATAAACAGGAGAGCCTTATTTAGCCGCATTTTATCCGACTTTTCCATCATTAACCTGAGTCATAATTCAGCAGGATTATTATTATTATTTACATCTGAGTGTTAATAATAATAATTAATAATACTTAATAATAAGAATGGAGACCATCTGAGTTTCTCCTGCATGTTTTCCAGAGATGATCATCAAGGTGTGTCTGATGCTGATGTTCACCATCTACTCCTTCACTGCCCTGGGAAACCTGCACAGGTAAACACACACCTGGTCTCTCCAGGTGAACACACACCTGGTCTCTCCAGGTGAACACACACCTGGCTGACATCAGAATGTAATCAGATTACTCTCTTCTCAGGTCTCAGGGTTCTCTGCTCCGTCCCATGGAGGTTGCCTACCTGCTGGGGCTGGTTGCCGTGGCAATCTCCTGCGAGTTCGTCTTCCCGTTGTCGCCGTGGCGACAGAAGCTTCCGTTCCTCCCCCTGCTGGTGACCTCTGTGTACTGTGCCCTGGGGGTCAGCTACTCCTTCCTGCGGCTCTACGCCACTCTGCTGCGCAGCGACGACAAACACAAACAGCTCTGAGGTCACAAGGTCAACAGGGGCCGGGGCAACCTCACTCTCACACACACACAGAACTACTGGGGACCAGGAGAGAACGGACTTACCTGGTTCTGGTTGACGTTGAGCTGAGACATTAATAATCACCATGACAACAGCTTGAATGGAAGAGGAGGAGGATGAAGACCTGGCAGCAGAACAGACGACTTGTTAAAGACTTGGACCAAACAGCTGCTGGGAAAATGATTTGAATAAACGGTTCGTCTCCCTTCAGTGTCTGTTTGACTTCAGTCTAAAGATGAGAGTCGACTCGGACTTGAAGCTCGACTCGGACTCATGGTCTGAGGCTCGAGTCTTACTGCCAGTTTTTCCACGCTTTATTTAATGACTTGGATCATTTCAGAACCAAATAAACGTCTCTGACCTCTCACTGCTGAGCTAGCTGCTACATTACAAGAAACCTTCCTGCTGAGAATATCAAAAATAAAAGCACTTCCTGTTCTGCTCATTGAGAAGTTTAACACGGTGGTTTACTTCCTCCATTTTGATTTGTTCATTGTGATCGCAGCAGCTAATCAGACGTCTTGGTTTTTTTCTGTCCTGTGTGGAAATCAGACTGTCGTCTGCATAAAGTTTTCCAGTCATAGTTTCACTGATCTGTTTCCTTTACAGTTTAATTAATCAGATTTTCAGTGAAACTGATTAGAAATGTAACAAGACATAAGCAACTGACATTCTACACCCAGTTTGTTTAAAAACTTTATTAATAAGGCAACAGAAACACAAAACAGTCACAGTTTTCATTCTGAATAAAAAATGTGTTTTGTTATATCGAGACTGAATGAAGATCAGTTAACAGCTGTAACCTTCCTCACCTCATCATCATCATCAGCACTCCAAGCTGAGGAATAAAATCAGGTGTTTTTATCTGAGTTCCTCCTGCTGCTGCACATCAACTATAAATATACTGCGGGGCTAAATGTGGAGGAAATGACAGAATGAATTCTTCAAACTAAAGGCCACAGTTTGGGTTTTTCTATAAACTTAAATTCACAGCAAAAGGAAAAAACAAATCGTTGTAATTTCCGTGTTGACCACTAGATGTCAGTAGCTGTGACGTTCGTGTGTTGACTTCCGGGTTTTCGTCCGATACAGCAGCGGCCAATGTAGATAAAAAAAAAAAAAAAAGAGTACGCTTCAGATTTAAAAAAAAAAACTGAATAAGAAAAAGTCAAAATTTTAAAAAATGTTATATTTCTGCCAAAAACTGAGATTAACCTAAATATTTTCAGAAAAAAAACTAGACAAATTTTTAAAAGTTAAAAAATTTTTGAAACTCAGATTTTTCTTCTAGAACATTTCTGAAATTTCTTTGGTGCAAATTTACTTTTTTTTCTGTCTACAGCAGGAAAATACGCTGTTTTACTCTGATATCCCGGTTCTGCTCTGAACTCCATGTACTGGTTCAGAGCAGCAGGTATCAGGATATCCCGTGTCTTTAAATGTTTGAATTACACTCTGGGTGTTTTTTGGTGACATCAGGGAGTCGGACTCAGTTTCACTCTGAGTCGCATAAAGATCATGGATGTATAACCTGAATATGTGAAACCCACTAAAAACTGATATTAATAAATAACCGTCTACAATCCATAAGTTCTTAAAATGAAATATTGTCCCCTGTTCTGACATTGATCAGTTCCACCAGAATTTCATGATTTTTTTTTTTTTTTGCAATCAAAATTAATTTAGAAAGAATAATTTAGAGATTAAGCCATATTTGTGCTCATGTTTGACAGTAAATGTGACCCTTTGTTTCTCGCTGTATCGATCATGAATTATAGCATCAAGTCAGGCTGAGGCAGCAGAGTTGTAGCAGTATGAAACACTGCCACCTAAAGGTGGGAGTTACCATCACTTAAATATAATGTTTTAACTGTTCTTGTGGAAAATTTGCAGTAAACTCATAACTCTGCATTAGCATGAAAACATTTGGGAATCTGTTGATTAGACAGGAGTTTCTACGACAGCAGATAAAAAAAACACTAGAGTATCTGGGAGTAAACTGATAAAACTGCTTTGATTAAATGAGACTATTTAAGCTAACAACTGTTATCCTGAATATCCTGAAGGTCCTGTTCACGTGTCCCTCAGAAAAAGCTATGGTGAGCCAGATGTGGCCCTTGGGCCTTGACTTTGACACCTGCTTGATGCACCATTCACTAGTGACTCTGCTGAGGCTCCAGTTTTAGTCTGAACTTCCCTCTGCTCACCTCCCAGTCGCCAACATTCACATACCAAATCTGAAACAGTCAGATGATGCTGTTTGCTAGCAACTCGTTAGCCTTCAAAATGAGCCGTCATAATTCACGATTATCCGTGAGTTAAAGTGAACTCGACGTTTTGTTCAGAAACATCACTTCATGTTTGTGACCTTGAATGGGAAACATTAATCAGGTGTGCGACAGCCGCAGCAGTTAGCTTCTGTTGGTGAGCTAACAAACTGATTCCAGACCGGCCGATAAACTTCTGACACTACGCAAGATAAATCGGACTCTGATCAGTTTCTAAACATGGAAATGGTTTGACCTAATATTTATAATTGTAGAATTAATGGGTTTTTTTCTTTAAAGCAGATTTATATATTTGATTTGTGGTTGTTGATAAATGTTTTCATTATTTAAGAAATATTGTAAAAACATCTTTAATTTTGGACCTTCAGATATTGAACATCTGGAATGTTGAAAATATTTTACGATTTTTTTTTTTTTATACTAAATATACTCTTCAGAGATGAGTGCAGAAATGTTTTTGTGAAGGGTAAAAACATCCGGCCATATGAAATCCATCATGGCGGAAAGTCCGATCCACAGCAGCAGCTTCCGAAAACCCAGACATATTCCTGAGTCGGGTCAGAACTGGACGGCTGCTGGGCTCCATTTAAAGTTCTGTGGGTTTGATTGGTGTGGATGGGTTGATTTTAGGAGTCCTCCCAGAGTCTGGCGTGTGATTGGTCGATTTGGAGTGGCCGCAGCGATTGGTCAGTTCTCAACAGCGGGCTGGCGGCCTTTGACGATGATCTCCAGAACCGGCGTCAGGTCCATTAGGTTCCGCAGCATGTCCATAATGTCTGGGTGGTCCTTGGCTCCGTCGATGAACTCCTCCAGTGTCAGCTCACCTGGGAAGGGGCAGAGGTCAGAGGTCAGGTGCCATACCGGTCCGGTTCTGGACGGGAAGAGGAGTGCCGTTCTTACCTTCACCCTTCACGTCAATCTTCTCATAGATGAGTGTCACAATCTCCTCCGGGTCGATGTCCCTGTTCCGGGTGATGTCCTGGATGGCCTGCAGGGGGAGACAAACACATTGTTCAAACAGAGACGGCTTCTGGTTCTGATTCTGACCCGACATCAAACCAATCAGAATGAAGGAACCTCTTGCTGGTCCATCTGACGGCTCCGAACATCCGCTGGTGTCCGAGGCTAACCCGCTAATAGCAGAGCTAATTGTTTGTTTAGCGCACTTAGCTTAGCCAAATAAAGTTCCCGGACTTTGTAGAGAGAGATATAATCTCTGATTTGTCATCAACACATTGTTTGTTTCAACATGGTTGAATTAGCGCTTCAGCATTAGCTCTCTGCTAATTATTATGCTGGTGAAGCACTTTAGCGTTACCAGAACTAATGTTTATGAGTTGTGCTGTAGGGTTAGCACAGCTAACATTTTAGCTAGCAGAGCCCACCGCTGGAATCTGTGATTAAATCAGATAACAAAAGATTAAAACTGATTATAAATAACAGCAAAGCCTTCCAGGTGGTTCTATTGGACCCAATGATGTTCTGGTGAACCAGACGACTCTCTGAGTACAGGGAGTTCATTCAACAGATTAGCACCAGGCTAATTTCAGAGTTAATCTCTGTTGGCTGCTGACTCGGATTTCCTTAAATCTTCAGGAACTTTCTCTCCTTTCTCTTTGGACTCAATTCGTATTTTTAGCCTTCAGCAGTGAGGAAGATGAGGAGCAGACAGCTGTTCGCTCCACTCATCAGAACCAGATCAGAAAAGTCTCCAAAACTGAAGCGGTTTGTTCCTGCGTGTTTGAAGCGTCCCCATGTATGACCAATCAGAACCGTCCAGAACCGCTGGACTCTGGACTATATTTAGCTTCACAGTAAATATTAAGTTATCAAGCCAATTATTTAGTTAGCAAGCTAAATATTTACCTTCAAACTAGTTAGCGAGAAACTGTCTTCAAAATAAATATTTTGTCTGCTAACTATTTAGCTTCAAATTAACAAATTATTTAGCTTTTTATAAATAGCTAAATAAATTAAGCTATTTAGCTTAATTTGAAGCTATTTAGCTGAAGTTGAATTTAGCGTCATACTCGTTAGCAAAGTAACCATTTCTCTTCAAAATAAATAGTTTTCTTGGTAGCTATAAAGTTTCAAATTAAATAGAAATCTAAATATTTAGCTTCAAACTAAATATTTAGTTACTGAGTTAAACAGTTAACAAGCTGATATTTAGCTTCAAACAAAATCTTTATTTAGCAAGCTAAATAATTGAAACTGACATTTACAGATGAATGAATAACATGGTTAAAATGTGACTTAATGAAGTCACGTTTACTTCTTTTATAACTTAAGTCAAATTATTGCTGTTATCGTTAACTTTGCAAACAGCAGCCCGTAGAGGGAAACCCAGAGTGGAGCTTCTGAACCGACCAGCAGAAGCTGAACTCCAGAGTTAATCTGAATAAATTCTGTGTACCATTTCTACCTGATAGATTAGGATTAATCTGCTGTTCAGGTCTTTAAGGTGGTTTTAAGGAGCTCAGATGGTTTTACTTTTCTACTTTTTTCAGCTCCTGAACAAAGAACAAGCAGCTTAGAGAACGGAGCGGCCAGTAGTGAATGTTTCAGGATGACCTCTGACCTCCCGAGTCATCAGAAGGTTCTGGACGGTTTCCTCTTAATGCTGTAATGTCCCTGGATTTCAGGTTCCTGCTGGCTGCCGTTTTCTGCCAGTAGGTGGCAGAGTTTTACGGTTTAGGTGGATTTAATCTGATGGTTTGACACATAAATTAGCTGAGTGACGGAGCTGCTACGGAAGCCTGGAGGTTCCAACATGCTTTGGGTTTTTAAATGCAGAAGAAGAGAGCCTCACCGTGAAGATGGTCTCCAGCTCGTCCTTATCGATCTTCCCGTTCCCGTCCTGATCGAACAGCTTGAAGTACCACTTCAGCTTCTGGTTGATCTCTCCCTTCAGCAGCAGGCTGATGGCCGCGATGTACTCCACAAAGTCAATATAGCCATCCTGCAGACACAACCCAGGGCATTAGAACCCATAAAACCCAGGCCCGGTTCCTGCAGACAGAACCATAACCCTGGAGGAACCTTATTGAGCAGCTTTCGGTGGACAGCAGAACTGGGTTTGGACCTGAACGTTCTCTGGTTTCACTCAGAGATGCTGTTCGGGTCCAAATCAGTAGACCGCTGAGCTGGAGGTCAGAGGTCATTTGGTTCTGTTGGACCGTAGTGATTAGTCCGTGTTAGTGACCCCGTTCTGTTCAGGTTTATAACTCTGTTTGGTTCTGGAATCAGGAACCCAGTCAGTACTCTGTATTATGAAGAACCGGTCCAGTCCGGTCCACCTCTGATGAAAGAATCCAGGACCAGAGCCAATGCAGTTTTTCCAGTTACCAAACCCAAACACAGCACAGTAGTGGTTCTGGTTGATGGTTCTGATTATATGACAGAGAATCTGAGGGATTTTATATTAATATGATCAAAGAATAAAAATCCATCCATCCATATCAGAATCCAATCACCTTCTCATTGACCCAGTTCTGATCTCTAACACCTCCATCATTATGAAACATTCTGGATAAATCTACGTTTGTCCTGTTTTCAAGTATGTAGCGAACCATCACAGTTCCATGAGCCTCAGATTTAAAACTGCTATAGTTTTCAGAGCTGCTCTGCTGGAACCAGGCATGGTTCTGCTTCACTGAGTGGGATCTGAGCAGAACCAGCTCTGATCAGCTTGTTCTGCAGGTCTGACTGCAGAACCGGGTTCTGGACAGATGGTTGAGGAACCAAAACCATCAGCCGTAAGGAACCTCAACCATCAGCCCTAAGGAACCCCAACCATCAGCCCTAAGGAACCCCAACCATCAGCCCAGAAGAACCCCAACCATCAGCCCTGAGGAACCCCAACCATCAGCCCTAAGGAACCCCAACCATCAGCCCAGAGGAACCCCAACTATCAGCCCTGAGGAAGCCCTGTCTCTCCCCCAGCCTGCGCACGCACCCCGTCCATGTCGAAGGTGAAGAAGACCTGCTCCACGTAGCTGTTGGCGTACTCCGTGATGCCCTTCAGGTTGAGGATGGCTTTGAGCTCGAACAGCGTGATGAGTCCGGACGGAGACTCCTTCATGAACTTGTTGTACCAGTGGTGCATGTCCTCGGCCAGGATGTCGTCCAGGTTGGAGCCATGGTTCCCCATGGCAGCAGCTCCGGTACCGCGGACCCAGAGAGCGGCAGAACCGGCCTGCCGTGACCGCAGAGCAGAAGTCACAGCTCTGTGTGTAACCCGCTTAGGTTCTGGAGAATCAGAGACGCTCCGAAAATAACCCGCTAATGGGATGAGCCGCAGCGCTGCCAGCGGTTCTGGACACCGAGATCTGGGTCTAGAACCACGAGGCTTACGTAACCGTCTGGCCCGGTTCGAACCGCAAGGATGAAAATAACCGGCAGCGGCACCGTTCTGGAACAGGTTCGGGCAAGTTTCATCCCAAGGTCTGATCGGTTCTGTTCCATAATAAACTACTGATCCTCCGGTTCTGTCAGCTGGTCCGGTTCCGTTGGACCAGAAGGAGGTCCAGTAATGGGCTCAAACCAATAAAACCAGTTAAACTCATGAAGCCTCATAGAAACAACTACAGCTGCCACACAAGGGACTAAAGTAAGTACACCCTCTTTCATCTGGGGTGTACTTACTTTAACGTCTTTCCTCTTTTATCTAGGTTAAAGTAAGTACATGCTGGATGGAACAGTGTGTATTTACTTTAACATAGGCGAAAGAGGTCAAAGTAAGTACACCCTGTTCTATGTTAGTAAGTACACCAGGTGTACTTAGTCTAACCGTTAAAGTAAGTACACCTTTACACTAGTAATTATTGAATTGTGAATAAAACATTTCAATAGTTGAAGCTCCTTTACATTAGGGGTGTCCAAACTTTTTGCATCCTCTGCCAGAATCCCACAGCAGAAAATAATCATATTGATTTTCAAACTTAAAACGCAAAGTAATGACAATGTAAAATAATGTTAATGTAAAATGATGATTTTTTTTCTATGCTTAGCAATAAATTAAATATGCAATATTTTAATGAAACAAAGTGGCAACATTCTGTCTTAATTATAGGTCGACAGTTTTCTAACTTTTTACTATTCTCAGTAACAAAAAGGAAAACTTTCTTCAGCAAAAGTTTCTTTTACTAACCAAGTTTAGTAAAATAATGTCCTACAATGTTGTTTTTTTTAAGTAAAAAGTTGCTGCATGTTTGCAACCCTACTTACTATGAAATTAAAATTAAATACAGCTAATAAAAGAAAAACATATTTTACATAAAATAATCAATTTTCTCACTGAAAATCTTGTGCTAAAAAATTATAAAAGTGTCCACTAGAGGGATAAATTAATACCATATTAAATTGTGGTGGCCTTTGGACACCCGGCTCTACATGTTTGGTCCTTGGTTACAGAGTTTGGTGCTGTTTAGTTCTTCAGGGTTTCACCGCCAACCAGACTCTTCTCTCTGATTGGTTCCTCCAGCAGCAAAGCCTCCTGGGCCGTGCGGTCCAGGTGTTTGGTTGACCTTTGGCCTTGTCAGCAGCAGCCGTCCATCACGGCGAGGTGTTGCGGTAACTTGGGTGGTTCTTGACAGCAAGGCGGCCTTTTTCCACTCCTGCTGCTGCTGGCTTTTATTTCGGGCTGCAGCGCTCAATCTGAGGATCAAACAGCTTAGCAGAATCAGATTGAGGCGCCGCCAGCGGCAGCTAACGCTTCAGCTTAAAATCCTGCTCTTCCATGAAGGAGTCCCCGCAGATTACGGCTCCTCGGCCAGCTGAGGGAAATCCTCACTGAGCATGCTCAGTACAGGACACTTTTTAAAAAATTAAAAAAAAATTAAACCCAAAGATTCATGTAACATTTATCATTTATCTGCTCAAATAAACTAATACATGTAAAATTTTATTGAGACAAACAAAAATAGTTAGATTATTCTAGGAAGGAGTTTTATAAATTATTTAAGATTAAAAACAAAATCAGTCAGGGATACAGTTTATTGATTTTTAGCTTATGTGAGAGTGACTGATGGTGGTATAAGGGGTGAAAAAATCAGGACAATAATTTATAAATGTGTTTTTACAGAAATTTTTTTAAACTACTTTTAAGATTTTGTTTGTAAAATGTATCACCCTAAAAGATATTTAGCAAGGGGCCACACAAAATCAAAAAGTTGGTTTAGAATTTCTTAGCTCAGAGTGGGTTAGTTTGTTTTAGCTTATTGGGTATTATTAGTAGGGTAGTAGGCCTAACCCATCCAACCACAGAGTGACTTTTTATAATCATTTTTAACAGTTAAAACGAAACAAAAAAATTCAGTTTATATTTGTAAAAAGTTATTTTTTATTAATTACCCCAGAATAAGGTATTATGTGTTTTTTTCTCACAGCTCTGAACATTGATAAAACTTTGATTTTGATTCTGTACACTCTAGAAATGAACATCAAAATTTCAAAGACACCAAAACAGCAATAGACCATTACTAAAAAACCCACAAAATTCACACATTGTTCTTGAAAAATTATGAAATGCGGCGCCGCAGTGTGGAGAAGCTTGTATTCGTAAAAACTGCTTTTGGAGCTTCACTAAAGCTTCAGAAAGAGTTTCCTATCTGAGTTTCAAACGGTAGCTCAGAGTTTTCCGACATTTCTCTACCCAGCATCGGCGGCCATTTTCCCCAAAGTGTTTCTGCCGCAGGGTTTCCCGCTCTGCATTCCAGGGGCTCAACGTTACAGGTACCTCGCTCCGACGCGGCCAAACGTCCGATTCCTCATCGGGAAGAATTCTGTCGAAAAACCACGAAAATAGGTCAGAGAAAACTCTGGTTTCACTCCCGGGTTCTGGCTCAGAACCGGCCCAGTTTGGCTCGGTGTGGGTCATTTGGACCTTTGATGTCTGAATGCTTCTTTTAGCCACATCTTTTTCTGACTCAAACAACCAGTTAGCATGGGGATAGCATCCAATGACTGGAAGTGATTACTAATTAAAGATAACTTAAAAAAATAATTTACTATAAAATACTTAAGCTATACTGTATTCATACTGTAGGTGCTTGCGTCCTTATTTCAAAATAAAAGCATCATAATAACAAGATAAAGATAAAATTCTGGGCGGTTCTGACAAAGGAGTTGGATCTATTAGTGTAGATGAAACTATAAGTATTTATATGTAGTTCTGCTGGATCAGAACCAAAGCAGAACCAGCTCCAATTTAAACGCTTGCTTCCGGTTATTCAAACTCCATCTGATTTCAGACTTTTTCCTGGTTCTGATCCAGCAGCTGGAGTATGAATACTTATGGTTTCTCCCTCAGTCTACAGACGGAACCGTTCAAACAATCAGAAATCAAACCTCCATCTTTTCTTCCTCCTTCCTTCTTCCATCATTCGATTCTTTTTGTTCTTCCTCTTTTCCCTCCTTTCCCTCATCCTTTTTCTCCTCCTCTTCCTCCTTTTTCTTCTCCTCTTCCTCCTTTTTCTCCTCCTCTTCCTCCTTTTTCTTCTCCTCTTCCTCTTTTTTCTCCTCCTCTTCCTCCTTTTTCTTCACCTCTTCCTCTTTTTTCTCCTCCTCTTCCTCCTTTTTCTCCTCCTCCTTTCCCCTCAGCTGTGATGAAGACGTCCCGTCCTCTTCCTCTGTCTCCCTCAAACTGTTTCTCTTCGTCTCTTCTTCTTCATGGGTTTCCTTAATCTCTGGCGGTGATGCGGTTTCCTTTTTGAACACCTCCCTCTCCTCTTTCTCCCCTCCAAGTGCTTCCTGCCCCTCCTCCGTACTACCCCCAGTCCAGGACTCCGGGTGTGTCTCCGCCCCTTCCTGTCCCAGTCCTGCGTCGTCCCCGCTGCTGGACTTCCTGTGATGGCGGGATGGAGGACGCCGCCTGATGGAGCCCCGTGGTCTGGCCTGGAGACAGACCAATCACAGGACAGGTCAGCAGTGACGTCATTAGTGACGTAACAGAGGTAATGAGTAGTTTCTTGCTCACCTTGTTGATGCTAGGCAGGATGTTTCCCTCTGCGGCCGAGGGCGGAGCCTCAAAGGATGTGGGGCTCTCTGTGGGGGCAGGGCTGGTGGGGGTTACCATGGAAACCGGGGGGACTGAGCCCGGGAAGGGCGGGGTGAAGCCAGCAGGAAGCGTCCTCAGTCCAGGGCTCTTCAACGGTGTGGCGGTGGGCGAGCCCATCGTCAGGTTGGCCTGAGCACACAGAAAGTGATGTCACTCTGACATCATAGTGACGTCATAGTGACGTCAGAGCGCCTGGACTCACCTGGAGCTTCTCGATCAGAGCTGAGTTCCTCTTGGCTTTGGGTGGAGATGAGACGCCTGATGGGGGCTGAGACAGACAGAACCGTTACCCCGAAATCAAAACAGTTCAAATAAAACATTAATTTCCTGTTTCCTGGTTCATACGCAGTTCAAATACAAACTTTAATTAAAAATCATGTTTTAACATGTTGAAAATGTCACCATGACAGTTTTTTACTATCTTCTCTGCATTCTCCCAGTGCTAGCTAGCATAGCCTGTTGTGAATACTAAGGCTAGTTAGCATAGCTACTTATGATGTCAGATAAACGGTTATCCTGTAACGGTCTGTTGTTTCTCCATCATTAGAACATTTAGCAGTGTGTACAAGAGGTTGATCGACAGCGCTAGGAAAAATAATATTCTTTATAAAAGTTGAACATTAATAACTTACTTTTTTGTTTTCAGTACAGAAAATTTTCATTGAATTTTTGTCTTGAGTGATTTTGCTGCTTTAGTTTTCTGTTTTTCATGTTTTTATGTATTTGCTGTACTTTTTGCTCATATTTATATGTAATCTTTTAGTCTTTTATTGTCTTTCAGATGCGGTTAGGGATGGGGTTGGGGGGGCAGGGCTGGTGGTTGTTACCACCCCGCTGGGTTTTTTTTCTTATAATTTATAATTATTTAAATGATTTTTTTTCTTATAATTCTAAAAGTTTCAGAATTAAATCTTCTCAGGGTAATTCAGTCTTTGAAACGTTTTCATTCCTAATCTTTTAAAATGTGGATAAAGCTGCATTAATCTCTGGCTGTGATTGGCCGACGGCGTCTCACCTGGTTCTGCTCTGGGTTCGGGTTCGGCAGCTGAAGGGTCCGAGGCGGCCGCCGCCTCAGAGGTTTATCCTGGCGAACAGCAACATGCCATTTAAACATTTATATTCTCCATATTTCCTGTTTATGTGCAGGTAACGCTCACCTGATTCCCCACGGTGCTGCTCGGGTCGGGAGCCTGACCTTTGAACCTTCCTGCCAGTTCGGCCACGGAGCGGCGGGGCGGAGCCTCATTCTGCAGGTAAAACACGGCAGGTCAACTTCCTGTCCGTCCGTCCATCCATCCATCCATCCATCCATTCATCCGTCCATCCGAAATAACATTTAAATCATTTTATATAAAAATTCTTAAAAACATTAAACTATAGATATGATGAAAAATTTAAGATTAAAAAGTTGTAAAAAGTTTTTGAATCTTTTTTCTCATCTTCTCTCCAGCTTTTTCAGGCCCCACGGCGCCTCCTGGTGGCCTCCACACTTCTCTGAGCCACTGTAGCAAACTAATGTGCTGCGTAGTTTTCATGCTTAAATATTTTTGCTGTTTGTGTTTTACCCCAAGGTTCATTGTAATCTTAAAATGTCATTTTAATTCAATAAGTGGAAAAACATAAAGATTGCAGAGCGAGAAAAGCTTCATCTGAACACCATTCTGAATCCTTCTGGAGAAAAACAGCAAAAGTCCAGAGGAAATGGTTCTGATTCTGGTTCTGACTCTGGTTTTGACTCTGGTTCTGACTCCAGTTCTGACTCTGGTTCTGTGTCCATCTGGACGTGACCCCACAGTGGGCGGGTGTTGCTGTCTGGCCCAGCTGTTGCCGTGGCGACGGTTGGTGTCGGGCTCGGCTGAAGGCTCCACATAGCTGACATTCATCAGATAATGAACTCGGCTTCACTCGTTGTTTCCTCAGAGGCAGGAAAGTGACGAAAGAGAGCGGCCGTTAGCCCACTTCCTGCTGCTGCTGCTGTTTGTTTGAAGGAGGTTCTGGTTGTCAGGGTCGGTGCTGGAGAGGAACAGACCGGTACAGCCCGGTTCTGGACTTCTACTGCTCTATCATCTTATCTACAGCCGTTCATCAATAAACTGGAGGATTTTACTGTCTGAGCAACACAAATGCACACTGCATTTGATTTGGAGACACGCAAAATACAATAAATAACCAAAAAACCAATAAATAAATAAAAACCATAAAACTCACAAATAATTTATTAAAAAGTAAATAACCATAAAACCACTATAAAGCCAGAAAACATTAAAGCTATTTATACAATCAAAACATTATCATAAAGCTGCTAACAACTAGAAGACTAAAGGATCACTTCTAGAAAATACGGTTAATAAATAACAAAAAACTATTATGGCCATAAAATCAATAAACCCAGTTAATGTATATTTAAGATCAATAAATGAGACAACAAAATAAAGAAAACATTTAAACCGAGAAATACATTCACAAAGCTTTAAACAGCCTTAAAACGAATAATAAACAGATTAGCTGAATATCGCCTACCTTAGCTTAGCATGCTACAGCTTATATCACATTAGCTTTTTCTAGATTAGCCTATTTTACCTTATTTAGCTTGTTTTAGCTGAGAGTTATGTTAGCTGTTAGCTTTCCAAGCAGCATTTCCTTTTGAATATTTTAGATAAGCGCTACAAATAAATACTCTGGAAATGTGTGTTTTCTGCAATCGATCAGTGATGAACTGCAGATTCTTCATCGAGTTTCGAGCTTCTTTATGTTTTATTCTTTATGCCTCCGACTCGATGCTGAGCTCTGTCATCATTTTCCACCCTCTGCAGACATCATGAGTGTTTTTATCTATAGATTTCAGATGAGGCCATCTTCAATGGCCATCTTTAATCAGTAATCTACTTCCTGTCAGCTCTAATAACTACCATGAGCGAACCGCTAACTGGTTGCTACTGAACTCTGAGGGATTTTAAAATAAAAAGACATCCATTACAGACTGAGGATAATAATGATCTTTGACCTACCTACCATGTCAATAGTGATATGTATTGTGAAAAGGAATTTGTTTTAAATGGTTCTGATTTGTGTGGCTGATGTCTTGATTAGGTCTCTTCTTGTAGAAGAGATTTTGTTTTTTTTTTTTATCTCAATTGGACTTTCTGGTAAATTAAGCATTTAATACACGTTTCTGTCCAACTTTAGCAGTCTGAAAAACACAATTCAAAGCAACAGCTACAATCGTGTTGCTTCTACTTTACTCATTTAATTAAGCTAAACTTACCGTAGCATTTTAAACCTAACTGCGTTTAGCTTAGCTTAGCTGGTTTTAGCTAAGTATGACCTACACCAGCAAAGGTTTTCTTAGCTTATCTTAACTTAGCATACACCTTAGCTTAGTCTAGCTCCGCTTAGTTTAGCTAATTTTAGCTAAACATAGCCTACCTTAGCGTGTTTGAACTTAAATCAGCTTTCTCTAGATTAGCCTATTTTAGCTTGTTGAAGCTGAGTATGGTCTCCCCTGATATTATCCTAGATTATCTTAGCATACATAAGCTTACCATACTGTAAGCCCACTTAAACTTAATTTAGCTTTATTTTGTGTAGTCCTACGTATCTTAGTTTAGCTAAAGTAAGCTAAACTAAGATACGCTGTGCTAAAGTAGCTTATCTACTAAGATAAGGTAGATAAATTTTAAGGCATATCTTACCTTAGCCTGCTTAATAAATAACTGGTGTTGTTTATCTTAATTTAGCTTGCTCTATCTCACTTTAGTCTTATCAGTTTTATCCTAAATTACTTCATCTTATCTTTACTTGTCTTAACATAACCTTAACATAAGCTTGCGTCTGCTGTTTATGGCCTATTTAAACCAATAATATTTTTGGCTTATCTTATCTTGTTTTAGCTTTCCCACCTTTTGTTAATGAAAATCTACCTTTAGTTAATTTAAGTTGTCTAAGTTATATTGAAGTTAGCTTGGCTTTTTATAAAACCAGTGAATTATACACACATGCCCATCTGATCCCTTTTTATATCTGTTTTTCTCTTGATGAAGACGTTGTTGTTGTGTTCAGTTAGCCAGCTGCTAGCTCATATTCACAGTGCTTTGCTAGAGCAAATTGTAAGTCGGTATAATTCACTGTTTCTTATCGACTGTTGGATCTTGTGTATGTTTTGCATGGATAGTCTTCTGACTCTAAGCATCTCTATATACCGTAGATCTAGGTTTTTAGTTGGTGTTGATTGATCCAGACATGAAAGGCTGATAAACTAGTGTTGTGTTAACATGTAGCAGACATCTTAACAACGAACCAGTTTTAAACCAGATATTTAGCCTCTTTCCCACCATCTTGTCTGAAGGAACTGGTTTGTTTCCATTCCTTCGGTTGGATCAATGGAAACTTCCAAAGAGACGTTCGACAAACAGAAAAACAGATTTCATCTCCAACAGGTGATTCCCAAACAGCTTTCAGTAGAAATCATGAATCATCTGGTGGAGGTGGATTTGTTCCTCTGGTCCTGAAAAACTTCAGATATTTTCAGAAGAGAAACTTCAGTCTGGATCCAGACTGGTGAACTGAACAGAACAGCAGAGAGTCAGGAGTTTAACAGTAGAGAGCATCTAAGGAAATTATGAAAAAGGCAGCTTAAAAGCATCTGATCAGAGGCATTTTGGTTGTTCCTCATTTAGTTTTCAGATCTCCTTTCTTCTGTGTCTCAATATTCCCACTAACTTGTCCAGAGCATCAGCATCAAACTTTAAGAAAACAATAACCTGATGCTCAGCCAACCGCAGAGAAACAACATGAGCCATTATCCTTTTTCATGAACAAACATCGACAGGGGGAAAAATGCACTACAGTCAGTTTAAGGTCTGAACTTTGACTAGGTCATTGCAGCACCTCCATCCTGTTCTGCCTGAGTCATTCTGCTGCTGTGTTTTAGATCCTGATGCTGTTCATGACCCAGACGGACTCACAGTGACTCTATGAAGGCATCATGGTCCAGTCCAGTCCAGGTTCGCCACCTCCACCGCCGTGCAGGTTCCTTCTTTCGAAGTGGGAACAGAAAAAGTGGGTGTGGTTTATCAGATTTAACTCTCGTGTTTATGAAACGTTGACCTGCAGTAGCGTATCGTCTGCTGTTGTTTGAGCATCGTGTGGTTTAATTTTACATAGAAAGGTTATAATTCAACCTTTTAACATCTCTGACCTCTGTTCTCTCTAGAGGGTGCTGATAACGAAGCAGAAAGTCACCACTGAGCATGTGCATCAACTAACATCTGGGCCCTGTTCACGTCTGAAACAGATGATGGTGGAGGCAAAGAGAAGAGCCGATAAAAGTCTGTTTGGTCTGAACGGTTTGTGTTTCTGCTTGACACGTTGCAGGTTTGTGTTTGTCAACCAGATGGTTGATCAATGCAGAGCAACAGAGGACCGAGGACGAAGCCCTGAGGTACTCCAGAACTGACGAGCTGAAACTGCAGAGGAAAGCTACCAGACGCACGTTTGACCCGTTTTAAAGACGCATCAAGCAAATTTAGAAAATTATGAGAAGTTTTGTGATGTTTCTGCCCAGATTTCCGTCTGCGCTGCCTGACTGAAGGTGATAAAAGTGTCACATAATCTGACGACACCGTAGAATCCACGGCTGTAATGTCGATGAAACCTGATGCACACTTTGGTTTCCTGTTAGCGCCCGCTCGCTCTTCACCACCCAGTCTACCCTGCAGGTCCTGAAAACGAACAGAGTCGTTTTGGGGACTCTGTTCGTCTGATTCATGAGACGCTGCTGGGATTTCTGGGCCATTTCCACGAACGCCCAGCAGAACACAGCAAACCCAGCAGCAACAGCAGCAGCAACAGAAAGTTTGAGAGCTTTACCTCCATCCTGCTGGTCGTCTCTCAGCCGCCTCAATATGTCGCGTATGTGTGAAAGACGGTGGGAGGGGCTGGGGTTAAATATAGAGTCGGAGTTACGTCTGGAGAGAGACCTCCGCTCTCTACTGGCAGAGAGAGAGAGAGAGAGAGGCAGATCATGTTCTGTCACATGGTGGCCATGTTTGTGTTGATAAACTCATTGATATCTGCTGCTGGACCGAGCTGATCTCAGCTCAGAACGAGAACAGCTGACCGAAAAAAAAAGATCTTTTTCATGAAGCTTCTCACTTTTAGGCCGTTTCTGTTCCAGGGAAACCAGAAGGCTTTCAAAAAGGCAAAAAGATTTCAAAAGCACGGTAGAGGAGGAGTGGTGCAGCGGCTTACATTTGAATGAATGTGTTCGCATGAAAATTCAGTTTTATATCACTAAAAATGATTATTTATGACAATAGAGGTGTGAGAAAGCTCTGTATTTGTGTTTGTGTGTGTACAGGAAAACAGTTTTAGGATCCAGTCAGTGATTTAAAAAAAAGTACCAATATTCACACAGACTGGATTTGACACCAATCAATTTTGTCTTGTTTTTTTATTAACTTTATATTCTAATTCAGTCCTGGCGCCATGTTTAATTCCCAACCGGAAGTCATGGTTGTTTTGAAACAATCTTATTGGCTAACAGGATGTAGCTTAGTGCTACACTGCCCCCTACAGGTTTGTCTGTTTAAAACAAAGGTTTGGGCAGACAACAATCCTTTGTGCTCGATATTATTCTTTAAAACGATGTGGTGGAGAGATTAGTTTATGCGGCTGCGTGTGAACAGGCCTTCAGGTTAGTGGTGGTGTCCCACAGGGAGCAGTTTTAGGCCCAGAAGCCTCTTAATGCACATCATCGATTTAAAACTTTAAAAATGATCAAATGTGTTTTATTTGCAGATGAAACAAATACATTTTGTTTTTGTTCAAACATGCAGGTTTGACCAGGTTTGGAGAGAATTATTCAGAAACTTTGAGGCCGGATATGGCCATCTGGTGCCAACATTCAGATGACCATATCCGTTTCATTTTAGTGTCTGTGTGTTTGACATCTGCGGCTTCTTCCTGCTTTGGTTGTGGCCAGTCACAAACTGGAGGCGACTGAAATAGGAACTGGCTGTTCAAGTTAAAAAGTTAACAACTCTGAGGAAAACTAAAGTTATGAAAACTGAAACTGGCCATCTGGGTTGGTTCATGATTTAATGTAAATGATCAGGAAGTGATGCCATCAAAGGGTGGGGGGGTGTCTCCACCTGCTCCTGTGTGCATGTCCGACTTTTGTTCTTTTAACTTTTACACTAAATTGATCAGTAGTTGTGTTTCAGTCGGCCGATCTCCTCTGACCTTTAACCTCCAGTGGCTCACTGGATGTTTTCTGTTTCAGACCATCCTCTGTTGACCTGAGACGGTTTTGAGTTCTGAACCACTTGGGCCTGTCTGGTACCAACAATCATCTCTCTGCTGTGATGCTCCGTGCGAACTGATAAAGAGGAAGCTACTGCTGCTGCTGCTGCTGCTCTGCAAGAGGAAGTCACTCCCTCTTCAACTCTCGGTTCTCTCTTTTACTGTCATCATGGCCTTCTGAACCCAGCTGGAGGTTCTGTTGGGTCTCAGAGTGGAACCCTGAGGAAGGAGCATGGTTCTGCTCGCTCCACACATGAACTGCCTGGACCAATCAGACGTGGCGGTTTCGCGGCGCAGCAGGAAGACAGGGAGTGGTTGGAGGGGCGGAGTTAGCAGACAGGAAGAGACGATGTTGATGATGATGATAGAGGAAACCTTATAAGGTGAAAACTAGTCGCTCCCAGAAACAGGATGGAGATGTTGCTCAACTGCAGCAGCTGACTGACAGAACCCGTCCAGAACTTCCAGAACACCTTCGTTCTACCAGGAGCCGAAAACATCTACAGAAACAGGCTGCAGATGAATCACCATGGTTACACGTAGAAACAGACTGGAGGTTGGATGAGTCGGTTTCTTCTGCCTGAAGTTATTTAGACTGAGAAACTGAGAGGGTGGATAGAGAGATGGAGCAATGGAGGAGTAATTTCTGCTCACTATAAACGTCATACTGTACTGAATCTGTACGTGTCAGTCACTGACTCAGTACTGTATGGACGGATGACATGACGTTCCTCAGGTGGCCACTAGTGGCGCTGTCCCAGGATCAGGAGAATCTTTTGAGGTTAAATATCAAATCTGAAACATTTCTTTCTCAATAAAATTTTTTTCTTTTCATGGACGGGTTAAATTTTCACGTCTTCATTCTGTAACTCCAGAAAAGAATCCCTGTTCCCATCTCTGGCTCCAGAACCTGCTGGCTTAACTCCCAGTCCAGATACTGGTCTCTACTGGTTTCTGCAGAGCTCAGTGTGTGGCTCAGTGCTGCCACCTGCTGGCAGCGGAAGCTCGGCCCTGAGGAGAAGGAGGAGGTCTTCATCACCTGCTCTCACCATAATGTGTTCAATCTGTTTAAACTGGGATTAATGGCTCAGAGACGCGTTTAGTGAATAAAAGTTTAATCTATATCCATCATCTGGAGCAGCTGCATGTTTTCCAACTGAAACCAGAAAAAGTGCAAGAAACTGAATAAACATTTACAGAAAAAAAAAAAACACAGGTTGGGAATCTAAACAATCTGCAGGGAATAAATAATTTCATTCTTTAAAATATGTTTCTACAAAGAAATGAGGAAAAAAAGAAAAATATTTCATTTCTGTTTTATTGTCTTAATTTTTCCAACAGCAGAAAAGGATTTTCACAGATAAGAGTTTATGGTGGAGCTGCTGACTGAAGTGGAGCTCCTCACTGGTGTTTGACTCCTCCTCTTCCCTGGGTTATGAAGACGATACTCCATCCTGACCCGGGAGCCTTCATCTTTGGCTCACAGCGTCCGGACTGTCCCGCCGTTTCCTGAAGATGGTGTAGAAAGCTTTCTTCCTGCGGCTAACAGACACCTCCAGACCGTCTGCTCTGTCCTTCCTCAGGTTGGACGGCTGGACACCGGCTCCCTGTCCGATGCCGGATGAGCTGGACGAGGCGGACGAGGACAGGAAGGCAGCGCTGTCGTCCGCGGCCATGCAGAGGGAATGGGTGGAGCAGGCAGAGGTGAGGGCGGAGGAGGAGGGGCCTCTCAGTTCCACCAGGCTGGAGCTCTTCTCCAGACATCCACTTCCTCTTCCTCCTCCTCTGTGGGCAGAGCTTTGATCCTGCAGGAGGTGGGGCCTGGAGTCCAGAAGATGGGGCCTGGAGTGATGCAGAGCGCGTGATTCGCTGAGAGACAGAGCGAGGGCGGAGTCAGAGTCTGAGCGGCTCATGATGTCCCTGAGAGGAGGAGGAGGAGGAGATGATCAGAAATGGAGTCTTCATCACACCCCAGGTTCTCTGAAAAATGAGGGGTCAATCATAGACTCTAGTGATCATTTAGAAACCCTAGGGGTCAACTGGAGACTCAATCATGTTTATTTGGATAGCATATTTCAGCAACAACCCAATTCAAAGTGCTCTGCATCACAAAAATAAAAAGTCATAAAAACAACATACAGTCAACAATTGAGAAATCAGTGACAAATATTACATTTTGACCAATGCCATCATCAAAATCATCAATACACGTTTAATTTGTTGGTGAATGTCCCATTTATTATAGTTCAAAAGCAACTCTTGTGGTCATTCTGAGACCCTAGGGGTCAATCAGAGACCCTAGTGGTCCATGGGATTCCCCAGTGGTCAATGGGAGACTCCAGGGGTCATTTGGGTCAATGGGAGATTCTTGCGGTTCTTCAGAGAACCCGGGGGTCAACTAGAGACAGAAGGGGTCAATGGAATTCCCTAGTGATCAATGGGAGACACTGGGGGTCATTTGGAGACCCTTGGGATCCAGGGAAGACTCTTGCATTCATTCTATTAAGCCATCTAATAACGACCCAAATAAAGAGACATGAAGAGGAAGACAGACAGATCAGAACAGGAAGATCAGAACAGGAAGAACCAGAAATGTTTTTGCTGAACAGTGAAAGAAAGCTGTGTTCACCAACTGCTCTGGTCTAGAAATCAAACGCACTCTTTGACAGAAGTTGTTCATCTTGGAACTGGTATCAACATAGTGCAGGAGATGTTACTATGACAACCAGTCATTGGTGTGCACTGGTAACTCAGGGTGGACAACATTAATCAATCATTGACTGATTTTAAATTTGTGTTTATGTTTTTCACTTTAACTCTGATAAGACGAGATCAAGATGATTTATGAACTTTACTAAACATGAGACTCGGGCAATAATTTTCAGATTAAAATGTAGTTTTTCTCTCACTTCATTCTACAAATGTATTATTTTTATCATTGACATTAACTGAAGGTTCAAAATGTAAGAAATTTATAAACTTAGTTTTGTGTTATTTATAAAATTTATGTCCGATCAATCAAAGTTTAGCTATGGAGGTTAAATTAGCAAAATCTTAAAATTTCTTGGTTTGACTGGTTTCACATTGTTTTGTCCCGTTTTCATTACATTAGTGATAAAACAGAAGAAGAAGAATACCCCAAGCTGCCGGAGCGACAGCGCTGCCTCTGGCTGGCCACAGCGCCCCCTGGAGTCTGGAGGTCTGGCGCAGTATCCAGAGGGATAAAGTGAGAACATCGGGAAAGCGGAGCAGAAAAATGAGCGGAGCCTTGGGCACAGGAGGAAGACGAAGAGTTTGGCTGAGGAGGACAGGAAGTGAGGTCGATGGAAGGGTGGGACAGGGAGGAGGAGAGAGGCGGTGCAAGCACAGGAAGGAACTCTATCTGGCCAATGGAGAGGCTGCGATTCTGCCGAGGGCGTCCACTTGGAGGACGGGACTCTGTGGACGAGCCACGCCCACCCTGAGATAAGCCACGCCCCTCAACTAACCTCTGAGAGCCAAACGTCAACCCGGGGTCTCCTGCCCTCTGCCGCAGGGGCATCAGACTCTGAGCTGCAGAAAACAGGAAGAGAGTTACACTGAGTCTGTGCTTTTATTTATTTGGTTAAGGACCAATCAGAGATGGTTGTCAACCTGACTGTTTCCATGGTAACTGCGTGTCTGTGATGCCACTCAGAGGCCAAAGGTCGCTCACACGCCGGTCCATCTGCCAGGCTGCGTCTACAGACAGCCAATCAGGAGAGAGAAGCAGAGGTCAGCTGACTTCCCGTTTAGCAGCAGGGGGCGCCGTTGCTAAGCCCGACTCAGACTGGGAGAAGAAGAATCTGTCAGGCTTACACTGCAACGTCCCCGGAGACAGGATGTCCTCGTCCATGTCGTCCAGGTCGTCTGACAGGAGCAGGTTCTGTGGGGTCGGAGGTCGCAGGCCCAGGAAGGACGGGTCAAGGTTCAGAGCGGCGGCCAGGGCTCCCAGACCCGGATTGTTGACCACACAGAACCCGGTCAGAGACTCGATCTGCTGCCAGCGGTGGAGCTTCTCCCGCAGAGCCGCTGTTACCTCAGCCAGGGCCTGTCTGTCCAAACCAAACCGCAACGACACGATACGAAAGGTCTGTTAACCGGACCTGAGCTATGGTACCAGCTACGGTACCAGCTGGCTGTGGGTCATGTGACTCACTTGGCTGAGAGGATCTTCTGGTCGACGTCGTCCAGTGAGGAGCTGTGAGCCACGTGGAACGTTCCAAACAGAGAACTCCTCTTCTTCTTGATCTTCTCCGCCTGCAACAGAAAGCAAGGCGTCTTCTGCAAACATGTTGGGTCGATGTCATCACCGACCCACAGTGGGTCTTCAGGTTTTGGGACTCTTTGGAAATTAAACTGGACCAGAACAGAAACCCAACCAGAAGGATAAACCCAAACGTTTCTGTCCGTCATATTGGTCTGGTCTTTGGCAAACAGACTCTGGACATTACTTACACAGTTAACAACTAGCAGCAATAATTTAGGTTTAGCCTCTTAGAGGAGAAACAAAATGGAGGTTCATTCAAAGTTATATTTTCACCATTAATTTATAAAGTTCACAAATTTAAACTAAAAACTTAATTTCAGCAAAATAAGCATTTATCTCCAAACTAAATACTTATTTTGTTTGAAGCTAAATATCTTGCTCACTAAATATTTAGTTTCAAAGTAAATAAGCTTATTAAAATATCTAGATCAGTGGCTAAATATCTAGTTTACAAAATAAATATTTACTTTGGAACTCAAAGTAAATATTTAACTTTTCCATGCTAAATATATAGCTAATAAGCTAAGTAATTAGCTTGCTAATTAAATATTAGCAAGCTAATTGACACGACAGTAGTGTCACTGTGTTGGGGCCCTCAGTCTGCAGTGTGTGGTGTGTTGGGGCCCTCAGCCTGCGGTGTGTGGTGTGTTGGGGCCCTCAGCCTGTGTTGTGTTGGGGCCCTCAGCCTGTGTTGTGTTGGGGCCCTCAGCCTGTGTTGTGTAGGGGCCCTCAGCCTGTGTAGGGGCCCTCAGCCTGTGTTGGGGCCCTCAGCCTGTGTTGTGTTGGGGCCCTCACCCCCTCCCTGGCCTGCAGCAGTTGCCTCTCTGCGTTCTGCTTCTTGTTGTTGTAATGCTGATCTTCCACTTCGTGCGTCAGCTGCAGCCACTTCTGCAGGGCCTCCGGCGGCGCCCAGCGTGCCCGCGACTCCAGCTCCCGCTCCGCCTTCCTAAGCGCCGTCCGGACCTGTGGGGGAGTGGGAGGCGGTGAGGGTCGGCTCCTCTGATTGGCCGGCGCCCGGTAGGGGGCTTTACCTGCTCCAGCTCCTGCTCGGCGTATTTCTGCCGGCTGCGCTCGTTCTCAGATCCCTCCCTCAGCTCACGGAGCCGCTGAGCTTCCCGCTTGGCCGAGTTGATCTCGCTCCGCAGCTCCTCCTCCACCTTCACCTTCTCCACCTGAACGCAGTGCTGCTGCTCCTGCGCCCGCCGCAGCCTGGCAGACACAGCAGGTCAGCAACCTACACTTCCCCTGCTGGCAGGAGCACACACTGCAACATTAAACACTTCCTGTTTCACTTCTCTGTCAGGCCATGTGGGGGCGCTGAGCGAAGGTTGAGCCAGAAGGTTTGGCTCTCTAAGCATACCTGTCCACTCTGCAGTTTTTTTCTGGGAAACTACCGTATTTTACCTCCCTCTCCCGCCGTGCTCCCGTGTCAGTATCCGCCCCGCCCCCAATCTGACAAAAGCACCAGACGGCAACGTCTCCGTATTCTCAAGTCCGAAACTTGACAGGTTTGTCTCTAAGCCACACATTCAAAAGCAGAACTAGAGAAATCTCACTTTTGATTCGATGTTAGTTTTAATTTCTTTTCAAGACTGTGATGTCATCGTTACCATGGAAATTCTGGCCTAACCGCTGCCTTATAAAGCATGCTTGATTCAATCAGGAGCCTTTAATGACGCAGCTAAAGCACATGACATATTTCTAAATGTTCATTTTTATCATCTTAACTCGTCTGGCATCCCTCAGGGTCCTGGTTCAGTCTCCCTGGTATTTCAGGTCGACCTGCTCTGTCTGTTTCTGTATTTTTAATAATCCGCTATGCTGATGACTCTCAGTTATGTGTCTCTTCTCAGCCGAATGAGCAGAGGCGCAGCTGGACTCTTTGGTCGTCGGCCATTTTGACTCACAGCACCAAAAAATATTCTGTCAGTAATTAAATGTTAATAATGACATTTAATGTTGATCCTCACTGTAATTATACCAGGAATCCTGTGACCAAGGCTGCTGGTTGTTTCATGTATGAGTCTGAAACTGAAGGCCGTCTCTCCTCTTTGGTTTGACATCAGAGAACTCTGAGCTTTTCAACAACCAGACAAAGCTGGTAATACGCTGATGTTTGATGCTTCACTTTCTTTTGTTCAGCCTTGAGTGAAGTTCACCCACCTTCTGCAAATCCAACAAAACTGGTGTCAAATGTTTATGCAGAAAAACATTTAGTTTGTCTAATGGTGGTTGACCACCAGAGGTCAACCAGAGTCTGCTGGTTGACCTCTAAACCACCAGAGGTCGTTTAGAGAAAATGGAGAACTGTTATGCTGTTATCTGGTAACTTTTTTGTAAATATCTTTAAAATGATGGCGACACAAATGACATCAAATCAAACATTTGACACCAATTTTGTTAAGATTTGAGTAAAAGTGTGGGGGTTGGTTGACCTTTGAACTTTTATTAATATCTTCGAAGCAAACGCAGCAAAACGTTTGACGATAGTTGTGTCTGATTTGGATAAGGTTTGGGGAAACGTCACACAAGTTTCTGAAGGATCGTTTCTTGATCCAAGCTGAAATTGATCAGATATTTATTTTTCTGTTTCTGAACAGCAGGAAACCAGTCTGTGCTCTGCCTGCAGTGGGAGCTGTGGCGCCGTCTGCAGAGGAAGTGGATGTGTGCGACTATTTCTGGAGATGATGGACAGAGACGAAGCAGCTGAACTATCCCAGAGAGGAAACAGACTGAAGCCGGCCGTCAGCTGACTGGGAGCTGCAGCAGAACCGCTGGGCTCAGCGCTGCGGGCTTCACTTCACTGTTCAGGACAATCAGCAGCTGTGCTGGGGCTGAAAATAACGGCGGTGCAGCAGGAGCAGCAGCTGCTGCTCAGACTGACAGCCTTTATTCAAACATTATGAGAAACGTTAAAACATTTCTAAACAAACAGGAGTCTGTCATCTGAAAAACGTTCAGGAGCAAAACCTTCCAGGATTTAGGAAAACTTTAGTTCACAAACCCAAACAGACCCAACTCCTCATGGTCCACCACCAGGGGGCACACTTTCAATAATATACTAATACAGGAGCTAATATTTCGTTTAGCGTTTTTCTAACTTTGAAAACATTTGGCTTCCCCTAGATGCGTTTTTCAGAAAAAAATCCTAAAGCATAATTTACTTTCATGTTCAGTTAAATAAAGTTCGACAGTTTAAAATACTGACATCATAAACTTAGCTTTCTAGTTGACATTTTCCATTAGTTTAGCTAACTTTACCTTTATTACTTAACTTGCGTCACTCAACTTGGTTTATTTAACTCATTCTAATGTATCCTGGTTTTTCATGTTTTATCTTAAATCATCACAACTTATTTTATTTTCGTTTATTCTTTCTAGCTTAGCTTATTGTAGTTTTGTCCACCTTAGCTTCTCTTCCTCTGTTTTGTTCCTGTTCGTGTTTTCAGGTTAACCAGCTGCCATGTCATAATTTATGCTGGCGTCTGGGTCAACACAAACTCATAAAGATCACCAGGAGACATATTTAGTTCCTTATTTTGAGAGGAAAAGGTGCTCAGGTGCTAAACTGGAAGTCAAGAGGAAAACTTTCAGAAGGATTTAATTTCCCAAGCTGTTATCCATCTGTTGCTAGGCTGCGCCTCAACGTCTGCCGAACTGATCTGGAACATCTTCGTCTCTAACTCCTCTTTTTCCTCACACCTTTCAGAACCGTTTCCTGCAGAAAAGAGGAACTGAGGGCTGCAGCTCGCTAAAACCCAGAGGAAATCAGCATGTTGCAACACGCTTCAGTCTGCTGTACAGTAGCCTCTCCGACAGGTGTGTGTGTGTCTGTGTGTGAGAGCTGCAGGCTGACTTGCTGGCTATTCTTTGCCCATATAAGGATTTCAAACAAAGCTCCAGCAGACGCTGTTCTCACACGTTACGGGACTATTTTGCTGGCTGCGGCTTCGTCATCATCTAAATTACAATTAATTATGAAATAAATCAGATTTCATGGTTTCAGAAACACAAACAGAGGCCAGCAGACATATTTCAATGGTAACAGTGGAAGGTCGCAGCGTTGTGATACACAGAGGTATTTTTAGCTGCAGCAGGGAGTATTTTCATCTAATTCTTTGTGTAGCTGTCAGCTAAAAATAACCTGGAGTCCTTGTCGGCTTCAGGAGCAGAAAGGCTCTGAACTGTAGCTAATGCACCAACACCAAAGCTAACATTTCAGTTGGCTTGTCAGGGTTTTTGCTAGCTTTTATCATCGGCCAAAAATAATGTCTGGTTTGTTTTTGTAAATAAGTCTAGCTTACTTACAACCCGTACAGGAAGGAGTGCAGTAACAAGCTTGATCCTGTAGAGGGAGATGTGCTATTATGTTGTGTCATTGACACCTGCAACAAGTTGAATTTAGCGCTTTAGCATTAGCTTCCACTAACTACAGTGAGGGTGTAGAATTTAGCATTTGCAGAGCTATTGTTTATGATTAGCGCTCTAGGATTAGCGCAACTAGCTTTTAGCTAGCAGTTGCCACCTCTGGTTCCGACCTCATCTCTGTCTGACTTCAGCAGCAGAAAACCCTTAGTCCTGGTTTCCATCACACCGCCACTGGTTTTATCAAGGTTTAATTCTTCAGGAGTTCCTCAAGGCTTAATGTTTGGACTCCTTATGTTCATGATAAAAGCTACTTCTTTAGTTCATCAACTGAAACTACAGTCATCTGGTGGGAAGAACCACAGCTAGTCTCAGATGTAAACAAAGAGTTAATAATAATTCTCCCTTGCATCCAGAACACCTTAGAGGTTCTGGATCGGGTTGAAGTTCCCGCGGTTTGTGCGGTTGGTATGGACTCACTTTGTTTGCAGGTCCAGCAGACTTTCCTCGGCCCTCTGCAGGCCCTCCAGGTCCTTGATCAGCTTCCCCAGGTCATCTCTGGACTTCCTGGTCTGGATGTAGGCAAACCAGCAGCCGCCCAGAGCCATCAGCACCGAGAGGCCCAGAACCAGGTCCTTCCACCGGTTCTGCCGGCCTGCTCACACACACACACACAGACACACACACACATAGAAACAACGGTTTATAGGAGATGGGGATCAGATTCTCCTAAAAGTGTTTTCAGAAGAATCACTGAGCAATGAGCCTGCTTGGTTTGAGCACCAAGAGCAGCTAAAGAGTTTAGTTTGGAATAATCTGATGGATTTCAGAGATTATCTTGATTTTATCTCAGAAAGCTAAACTGAGTCGGATGAAGAACGTCAGTTCAGATCACTGGACAAATGTTTCACTGCTTAGGATGGATGGATGATGGTTGGATGGACTGTTGGATTATTTAACTATTTCAAATCCATTTCAAAATAAAAGCCCCACAGACATGTGCCGTCACATTCAGAAGGGATTTTATTTTGAAATGTAGCAGGAAGTGATAAATACATTCTAAATGCATCACTTCCTGTAACAGGAGTTTAACAGACTGAAACCAGAGCCGTCAGAACTGGACCTGCTGGCGGTCCAAACAGAACCACGTCCAGGGCCTTGAGCTGCAGCTTCTGGGCGTGACTCCGATCCAGAACCTTCAGCAGCGACACGGTCAGAGTCACGTTCTTCACCGCCAGCCTGCGGGAGGACACAGGGAGGTCACACTGGGTCCGGTTCTGACCCAACCAGCCACCAGGTGAGCACTTACCTTGGCAGCGCCTTCCCGTCCAGCTGCTGCATGCGGAAGCCGGCGGCGTACTGAGGGAGCTCCACGCTGAGGGACAGCCACTCCTCCACCTGCAGCGCTGTCCAGTTATACACTGGACACAGAACACAGGGACCGGACCGGGTCGTCAGAACACACTGGACCAGGGCCAGGCCCGGCGCAGCAGCCTCTAATCATACTGACTTCATTATTAACTCAGAGAAGCAACAGGTTCTGGTTCTGAACCCAGAAGTTTCTGGTTCTGACCTTCAGACTCCTTCCAGGCTCTCCACATGTCCTCCAGGCTGATGTGCGGGTCGGCCCGGTGGAAGCTGCGGTGCTTGGCTTTCGGGTTGCGATCCTGTAGATCCTCCCTGAGGAACTGAGCAGAACTTTTTCAGCCCAGGTCCAGAGGACGGGTCCAGAGGACGGGTCCGGTTCCATCTCACCTCGTCTGTCTCCATGGCGTCCACGGTGCCGTCTGCATCGTCGTCCATCAGCTTGTGGATGCTGCGGATCGCCTCGAAGCTCAGGAAGGAGTTCTGATCGCCGCAGAGAGGCGGGTCCACAACGCACAGACCTACAGAACCATCAGAACCGTCAGAATCAGACTAATGTGTGTATGGAAAGCCAAAAAGGACAAAATTCAATAAATGTCTCATTAAATAATGCACAGTAATATACTTTAAATCATTTTCATAACAAATTCATTTATATAATCATATTGTGATTTAACTTTTTATTTACAATTTATTGCTAGAGACTTGGAGGGAATGTTCAGGGACAGAACCAGAACCGCAGCGCCGGAACAGGAGAATATATCTGTCCATCTTCACATCCTCCACTTCCTGAGTGGGCAGAGCCAGCGTTGCACCCTGCACACAGTTGTTGCCTCTTCACTTCCTCTGACATCATCTGCGTGTCATCTCCAGGAAGCTGTGGTTAGCTGCTGGCGGCTAGCTCCCACGCTAACAGTTGCTGCAGGCTCCACCAGCAGGAGGGCGGAGGAGGGCGATGCTGCGGGCTGCCGGACCCGGCCGAGTCAGAACCAACAACATCCTGGACGATCCCAGTCGCCTTCAGCAAACATTAACTCAGTCTCAAGTTTCTGTGCTGTTGAGTCTTCCTGGTTGAACAATGAAGACCAGAACCAGGAACCGGAACCTGATGAACCAGAACCAGAATCTCTGGTATAAGCCGTGCGGCTAACAAACGGTTGGTTCTGCTGGATGTTAAACTGGATTAACATCCAGCAAGATGTTGAAAGTAGAAGAATCGTCTAAAGAAACATGCTGAGTAAACGAGACAGAGGAGACTCATCAAACCGGACCCGGTTCTGCTAACCCAGCAGCTGCTCAATAACACAAGAACCCAGAATGATACCGCTTTGATGTCTTTCAGTCTAGTTTCCATGGTTGCCGCTGTACTGAGACTGGCCTATTCAAAGTGTTGAATCACATCCACATAAACACAGATTGTGGGAGAACCACAGTGCTGGTTCTGGTTCTGCTGGACCTCAATGTTGATCCTATTACTGACCGGACTGGAGAGTTGGGTCAGACTCTCCGGTCCAGAACTCAGTTGGTTCCAGTCCGACTTAAAAGAACTGGGATTTCTTTGTTTCAATAGGAAACTTCTCATCAAAGAGGTCAGAGGTTACAAGTGGTTTACCTCAAGGTTCAATCCTAGGACCCCTCAATACCTTTATGCTTCCACTGGCTCAGGTTGTAACAGGAAATACGGCTACCAATCAGCTCAACATTATGATGTCACCAGGTGACCTTTGACCCCATCCAATCACTGAACAGATGCTTAGAACAGATAAATGTGAGGATGTGTCAAAACTCTCCATCTGAACAGACACAAAACTGAAGTTATTATTGTTGGACCTAAAGAGGAACAATCTAGACTTATAGATCTAGAGCTACATACACACAGCTTCAGTTCTTCCAGCTGGAAACTAGAGATCAGGATGACCTCTGACCTGAACCTCCAAAGCCACGTAAAGACAGTTCCAAAATCAGCCTTCCATCACCTGAAGAACATTTAGAAAACACAGGATTTCCCCCCAGTGTTTTATAAGCCTGGCGGGCCACCAGGCCTCATCTTTTTAAATCTGCATGGTACTGTTTGAGCATGCGCGTTTACCACTGGGTGGCCAGTTGCACTGAAGTCTGAGTATTATTGCCCACTGTGGGTTGCTCTGTCCAGTTAACATTGTCTGGATCTTCTGCCACAATAAATAAAAAGGTTTGGACCTCAAGGTTTGACCATACAGTTATGGATTTGCCATCTAGCCAAGTACTATGGTCTAGTCTCCAACTGAAAATGGTGGCTGAGATGTTGTTGGTCTAAAGTGCCAGTTGGACAATCATCAGATGCCGACTGCTGCCAATCAAATGGGCGTAAGTTAGTATTGGTTTATATCAGTTAGCATCATTTGTTACCAGTTGATGACGGTTGACTTAAGCAAAGCAGAGAAAAGAAACCAACAAGGTGTAGAACGCTGGGCTGGTGGATGATGGTTAGTATCGGATGGTACTGGTTGATAATGATTGGTACTGGTTGGTATTAAATGCTGTGGTGGTTGATGATGGTTGATTTTTATTGTTTGTTGGTTGTTATTGGAATGTTGGTCCTGATTGGATGAGGTCGACTTTATGGATTAATTTTTATTTAATTTAAATGATTGACTGATGTTGATTGGCTTGTGGTTGGTTCTGGTTGGGTTTATTTTGGGCTCATTAGGAATCATGTGGCTGCTACGTTGTTGATGTTTGTGATGATGATGATGATGTAATATGTCCAGATCTTCGTCTTGTCTGTCAAGATGTCTCTGACTCATTCCAACATGGCGTCATGATAGCTACGGATAAGATTATGGGATGTTCTTACCTGAAGCTGCGTCGCCATTGGAAACCACCTGCAGGGGATGATGGTCCTGGTGGGCGTGGCCACTTCTGTCCAATGCGCTGTCATCCCCGACACACACACTCAGCATACACACACACACCAACCACACACACTCCATACCTGAGGAGAAAGAGGAAGCGCTGTTAGACCTTTCAGAATAAGAGCGTTTCATAAGAGCGGGTTGGACTGATGGACTGTGTCTGGACCTGGGCAGTAGGAGGCCCAACTGGGACAGGATGAGACAGACTGGGACAAACTGGACATAATGAAACAAAGTGGGACAGAATGAGACAGACTCAGACATAATGTGACAAACTGGGACATGATGAGACAGACTGGGACAAACTGGGACCTGGACATGTCCTGGAGACAGGTAGTGAAGTCAAAGCTTCTGAAAGGAACCTAAAGAACCGGAGCGTCAACATCCATCCATCCATTTTCTAACACCCTTGTCCCTAGTGGGGTCGGGAGGTGCTGGTGTCTATCTCCAGCTAACGTTCCGGGCGAGAGGCGGGGTTCACCCTGGACAGGTCGCCAGTCTGTCGCAGGAGCGTCAACAAACTGAAACCAAACTTCCTGGATGCTCCTGAGGCGTTCAGGGACCAGAACCAGAGCCAGAACTTTAAAGCCCGACAGCAACAGAACCAGAACCGGTCATCTGCAGCCTCTGTCTCCTACTCAATAAAGTTTATCTGGGGTCAGAGGTCACACAGCTGTTCACTTTCCCACCAACATCATCATTATCATCATCACCTTCATGACAGTGAAGGTCGGTTCGGCTGCACCCACCTCTGCTGAGCCGCTCCTTTAATCCATGGGTCCAGTGCGGTCGGTTTGGTTCGGCAGCGGCTGATCGACCCGCAGCAGCGACTCAACAAACTGCAGCTGGAAGAAAAAAACCCGCAGAAGATCCGCCCGCGGTGCCTTCAGGGACCAGGGAAAAGCTCCGAACTCCGAGCGGCAAATGAACCGGCTATGGAGTTCCTTGTTCCTGACTGGACCGATTCAACAGTGAACCGAAATTATCATCATCATCATTAAACCGTAAAGGTTTGGTAAATTATCCAAAATACTGCAATAAGACTCTAATCAGAGTCCAAATCTTCTGAACATAAAAATGTGACGTTCATCCAGATTCTGCTCCAGTGAGTCAGAACTCTGCAGAACCGCCGGTCCAGTTTTATTTACTATAACGTTCAGTAAATATTTAGTTAATTAAAACGTATTTAAACTTCAGAAAAGCTGCTCCTCGTGCTCTCTTTCTGTTTCTCCCATTTCCCACGGCATTGAAAGGCAGCATTTAACTCTCAGAAAACGGAATGATAGCGCCATCGTGTGGCCTTTCAGAGGCGGTGCAAGCATCAGGTTAAAAGGTTTGGCTTTAAAATATCGAAATGAAACCTTTTTCCGCTCCGTGAATCTTTAAAGATCAAAGAATCTTTAAAAATTAAATATCAGAAAAAACATTGAAGAAAGGAGGAACTATAACATTTTCCTTTTTATTTCAGCTGCTATAAGCTAAACTAACCGTAAGAACATCGAGAGGAAGATGAAGGCAGAAAACAACAAACACAAAGAAATAAAATTTGTAAAAAGATTATTAAGAAAAACATAAATATAAAACTTAAACTTCACATAAACACTAAAAATATCAAGAAACATAAACAAACAATAACCAAGAACAACAATAAACATAATCAATTCATAAACATAAAGGTGTTTATGAAACGTAAAACCAGCAAATTAAACCAGATGAATCTCAACAACCAGAACTAGACCACAGAAACAGGAAACCTCCGTTTGGTTCTGGTAAAACCCGAAACTGGTCCAGTTCAACAGTAGCCTCTAAAAATACACAGAAATTTTAAAAAGAAATAAAACAAACAAAAAAATACAACAAAATAAGAGTGAAAAGTAACACAATAGAAACACAGATCGAAATGTCAGAAAGAATTAACCAAAAGTCCAAAAGAACCGAAACATCCAGCAGAATCAGCAGAAACATTAAGAGCTGCTACAAAGAGGTTCTGGGTTCAAATCCCTGCCGGTTGTTCCTGAGTAAACATGGAAGAATAAGGATGAATTTCTGCAAAAACAAGATAAAATTTAAATTTAAAAATGTAAAAAAAGCTGCAGAGAAAAATAAAACTAAAGTTGACATTTTAAATTAAATAAATAAATAACTGAAAAATAGCTGAAGTTTGATATAAAAAGCAAGAAAATGATCAACTAGCAAATGGAAAATCAAAATTTAAATTAACAGGAAATGGTTAAAAAAAACTCAGATTGGTCCGATTTAAGCAGAAAATATTTTAAACCATAAAAGTTCAATAAAATAATAACAGAAAACTGATTTAAAACACAAAATAGACCAAATAGCAACAAATAAAACAAAATAAAAACTGGAAATACTAAAAAAAAACTTGAGAAATTAAGAGAAAAACAAAGAAACAAACAGGAGAAGCTTGAGAGGAATTTACAGTTTATGATCCATATAAATAAATAACACACACCTGCGCTGTACCTGTCCGTCAGAGCCAGGGGGCGGGGCTTACCGAGATCTGCCTGGCTCTGACGTTTCTCAACAGACCAGTAACGCCACTGTCACACACACACACACACACGCACACACACACACACACACACGCACACACACACACCCCCACACACACACACACACAGAAACTTCCTCAAACTCTAACTCCACCACTTCCCCTTGGACTTCCTCCTCCCCGTTACCCCCGCCCTCCGACACACACTCACACACACACACAGGGACACACATTACAGCCGCAGCCGGACCGAGCGCAGCAGAACCGGACCGGACTGATGAGCGGTGAGTTCTGCCGGAGCGCGCTCCACTCCGCCTCACTCTGTGTGTGTGTGTCGCTGCTACGCTGAGCTGTCGATGTGTGTCAGAGTGTGTGTCAGAGAGTGTGTGTGTGTCGGTGTGTGTTCAGCTGTGGTCCAAACTTCAACTGGATCTCTGGTTCTGTTCTCCTTCTCCCCAGTGGATCAATAGTCAGATTGTTTGTGTGATCGCGTTTCTGAGCAGGAAGCTGGAGATGGAGAGCGACCACTCCCTGAGTGTGTGTGTGTGCATGTGTGTGAGTGTTTCTCACTTCTTCTTTTAACTTTTTCTCTGCTGAGCCCTGAAACACTCACTGATCTCTGAAACGGGCCAACAGAACCAGCAGATCTGGGTTTCACCGACCCAGTACAGCAGAAACCAGAACATCTGAAGTCCAGGAAACAAAAGCTGAGAGGAACATCAGGAACTGCAGGAGAAGAGGAAGAGCTGTTGTTACTTTAAATAGACCAAACTACCATCAGCTGCTGGAAACCAACTTTCAGCTTCTTCTAATCTCAAGTTCTGAGAAGAAAACAATTAAAAAAAACACACACTCTAAACCAGTAAGAACAGACTCTAAACCAGTAAGAACAGACTCTAAACCAGTAAGAACAACTTCTAAACCAGTAAGAACAGACTCTAAACCAGTAAGAACAGACTCTAAACCAGTATAAACAGACTCTAAACCAGTATAAACAGACTCTAAACCAGTATAAACAGACTCTAAACCAGTATAAACAGACTCTAAACCAGTAAGAACAGACTTTAAACCAGTAAGAACAGACTCTAAACCAGTATAAACAGACTCTAAACCAGTAAGAACAACTTCTAAACCAGTAAGAACAACTTCTAAACCAGTAAGAACAGACTCTAAACCAGTATAAACAGACTCTAAACCAGTAAGAACAGACTCTAAACCAGTAAGAACAGACTGTAAACCAGTTAGATCAGTTTGGTTCTCCACTGGTTCTGGATTCTGGCCCGTTTCAGGCAATGGGTCGGTGAACCCACAGACTGGTACTGAGGCAGGAAGTCCTTGAGGGTCTGGAGACCCGACCGGACCCGTCCCAGTACATGGTCCAGTTGATTGGACTGGTACTGCCCGGTTCTACAGGTCTGTACACAACAACTCGCTACAGGAGCCCAGAACCCATCTTGGTTCTGGTTCAGAAGTGTCTCCTGAAATGGGTTTTGGGATCTTAAAGTGTCTCAGGAACCAGAACCTTAGATCGGATCTGGTTGAGCACCGGTTCCCCCTAAGAGAAGGTCCTGTCGGACCTTTAAGTGAATTCAGTTTGTTTCCCCAGTTGGTCTGGATCTGTTGGACCTTTTGGACCTGCTGGTCCGTTTAAAGTGGATCAAAAGCGCTGGGTTTGAATTCACCTACATGTCCAACAGGACCTTCTCTTCAGGGGAACCGTTGGTCAACTGGGTCCAATTTGAGGTTCTGGTTCCTGAGACACTGTAATTCAACTTGATTGGCATAGAACATTTCAGCAGCTGGATCAGAACCAGAACCTGAGAGGTCTGGAAGGTTGAAACAACAACAAGCCCAAACCCGTTTCAGGAGACACTTCTGGACTGTACTGAGATGGGTCCAGTCGGGTCCAGACCATCAGGAAGTTCCTGCCTCAGAACCAGTCTGTGGGTTCACGGTGGTGCGGTCCAAATGAGCAGAGCCACATTTTGAGGCGTTCCACATCCAAACCAACTCTAGTGCGTTCCGGTTCACTCACCTCAGCATGCTGGATGCATGAAGCTACCAGGGGAACTGACGGCCTGACCTGCTTTCTGAATGTTTTATGATCCGACCACTTGGGGGTGCTCACAGAGATTTTCCTAACCAGTCAGAACCAAAACGTGGCAGAACTTTTGCTCCAACAGAACTTCTTTGATTCTTCAGGTTTGACCCCAGCTAGCTAAATAGCTGACATTTTCCAACATGGCGGCTTAGCTTGGAAACGGTTTGCTGTTTTGGTTCTAGTTCAGGCGGGTACATGGTTGCTGGGTAGTGAGCCGTAGTTCTATGGGTTTGGACTTTTTTCTTGTTGCAGCTGAACAGGAAGGACGATTCATCAGAACTCGCAGGTTCTGGCCCACCTGGGTCAGGTTCTGGACCCAGCTGAGGCATTCTGACCGGTTCTGGAGACTGATAAAGTCCAACTCTAATCAGCTGATGATCCTCTCTTAGTCTGGGTCGGTTCTGGGTTCAGTTCCATCCAACCTCAGGGATCCAATTAACTGGGTGAAGCTGGTTGCGGTCTGGTTCTGGTCAAGTTTGGGTTGGTTCTGGTTCTGATTTGGATTGGTTCTAATTCTCGAACCCGCTACGCTCCTGGGTTTGGTTTGACTGCAGGTTCTATTTGATTTGGACCTGTTTTATGTTGGAATTTGAGGCCCGGTTGTTTCAGTTGATCAGAACCGGGTGGTTCTGATCCGGATGGGTCAAACACTTCAGGTCTCTTATTCCAGCTGGAAATGGGTTTTTCTTGCTGGTTTCTGTCCTTTGGTTCTGGTTCTGGTTTCATTTATGGCTGTTTAACATCAGCTGATGACATCATCGTCTTCTGCACGTGCTCAGATGTGAATCAGTAGCAGCTAGCCTAATATTAGCATTCCAAGAACGAAGCAGGAAGTTGGACGTCACAGCAGCCGTGACTCATTCCACTTTGGCCGGGTCCGATCTGATTGTTTACCTTTCAGTTCAGTGTGCTTCCTGGTTCTGACCCGTTTCACTAGAACTTTATTTGCGTTCCATAGAACCCAGAAAGTCCTGGGTTCTAATGAACAAAACTGTTCTGGTTCCATTATCATGAATAGAATAGTTCTGGAGGACCCAGTAGGACCTGTTGGGCTCAGTGACATGGGTAGATGGTCCAGTTTGGTTCTGACCTGCTGAGACCCGGCCCGTTCAGCTAGAACCCAGTTCTCACAATGAAATGTTCTGGAAAAGACTTCCTGTCGGGTCGTCGGTTCTGGAGAATAAATAAATCTGCAGCTGAAGCTGATTGGACGGAACCGGAACCAGTGGATTCGTCACTGGGTTCAGTCTCACTGGACCAGGCCTCGTTTCTATATCCAGTTCTACTTTATTAACTACATTACCCATGATGCTTTGCAGCGCTCTGTTTCTGGAGCCATGGCCGCCTCTTCCTCTTTTCGTCCGTCTGTCGACCCGACTCTTCCTCTGTGATTCTGGTTTCAGACGGTTTGGGTCTGACCTGAAAACGCCGCAGCAGCTGAGAGGAAATATCAGCAAGAGAGTTTATTTTTAACAGCGCAAACAGAACCGGAACCAGAACCGGAATCGATTATTTCTGTCACAAACCAGACTGACTGGAAATGATGTCTGCACTTCCTCTTCACCAGAGGACCAGAACCAGAACCAGGCCTCTGCTTCCCAGTTAAACACGGCGGAGGCAGCATCATGCTGTGGGACGATGGATCCTGGAGGAAAACCAGTTTGGGTGGAGGTTCAACTCCTGAACATTATGAGATGATTTAGGTGGCCTATTCAAAGTCCAGACCTTATCTGTGGGAAGGCTTCAAAACTGATGATCTCAGGCGGGTTGATACAGATGCACTCCACACTTTTCAGCTTCACAGATTAAAATAAACCAGAAAATTAAACGTTTTCCTTCCACTAAACTATCTGATCTGTTCTGTCACATTACCTGGTTCACCCTGAGAATGACTCACATTCAGATCAGTGAACTGAACCAGTTCTTCAGAACCAGTTCCTTTGATCAGTCCAGCTAGCTTTGATGTTTAATGACCAAATTCCTGAAGCAGTGATTGGTTTGGGTCAGATTTAAACGAGCGGATCGGGAGGAAGTGCCGCCCCCTGACTGATGAAGCCCTGGTGCTCATTTAGAAACGTCAATGTCGAACTAAGCATTTAGTTTGGCTGAACGGGAACATTCAGAACCGGACCTGCTGCAGCAGCAGCAGTCCTGCAGCGGATGAGCACAGGAAGCCGCGCTGCATCACGCTGAATGGCGTCGCATCGCATCGGGACGGACTGTCATGGAAACATGAACCCGGTTCATTTCTGTTTCTGAGCTTCTTCTCTTCATCCATGAAGGCCAACAGGAAGGTCACAGAAACTCCTGAAGCCGTAACCCAGAACTGATCTGCTCTGAAACGGGGAGCCTTTGTTCTGTGACCTTTGACCTCTGAGGACGGCTTCATTCAGCCGCTCTTGCGTTCAGCTTTCGGTTCCACCTGAAACAGGAAGTCAGAACGTGTTCATCAGCCGTCGCTATTTCTAGAAAACTCTCATCAGCAGTTTCTGTTTGTTCAGACAGAAAGCGTCTCCGTCAGCCGCTTCGCTAACACAGCCAGAAGGTTTGGTGGAAGGAAAACCTTAAACAGGTTAAAGGGCATTAAAACAGAGAGCTGAGTAAAACCAGAGCGGTGTCCACCCAGCTGACCTCTGACCTCCATTACGAAGCTGCAGAATGTTTTTATAAAGTTCTCTTTTATTTTGTTTTTAGGTTGTGAAGTACGTCGGGATTTTGAAAGGCTTTTTATTTGAACTTTCAGTCATAGGAAACTTATTTAGTCCCTTTAATGGAAACATTTGATGCCGATAAAATTTAGTTGTTCTTTTTCCTTTTATTTAAATTCTGTTTTGAACGTCCGGACAGAAAACAAAATGGCTGCCAGAGCTGGAAAGGTCACTGACCTCTGATCATTTTCTGCTCAGCTCTAATGCAGTCAGATCAGAACTTCACCTGATGTCAGTTAAGCGCTTGGTTCTGATTGGTCCAAACACCTGGACTCAAACACCCAACAGGAAGTTCTGGACCCTAAAGCAGAACTCTGAGTTTATGGACCCTGAAGAAACAGGTCGGACAGAAACAATGGATCTGTTAGTCAGACCGGTTCCTGTCGTCCTGACGACACACCGCAGTGTGTGTGTGTGTGTGTGTGTGTGTGTGTGTGTGTGTGTGTGTGTGTGTGTGTGTGGCTATAAAACTGTAATATATACACAGGTCCTATGCAAATGTGTGTGTGGGGATCAGGATAACGTCTCTGCTTTGTTTAGACACGTTTCCTCTGCAGATCATTTCCATAAACACAAATAACACCCCTCGCTCCCCCCAGGGGCAACATGGCCGCCACCTGTTTCTGAGCGAACTGTGACCAACCGAGAAACCTGAAGCATCTCAGACCGAGGAATCTCCTGCAGAGGAACAACCAGACTCCAGTGAGACGAACGTCTGAAGGTAAACATGGCGGATCAGAAAATCCAGTCACTCCAACATCCTGATGGAGTCAATATGGAGAACCTGCAGTTCAACCAGCAGGAAGGACAGAATCAGAGACCACTACACACCGAATCAGGCTCTGGGCCCAATCAGAGACTACTACACTCTGAATCAGGCTCCGGGGCCAATCAGAGACCACTACACTCTGAATCAGGCTCTGGGCCCAATCAGAGACCACTACACTCTGAATCAGGCTCCGGGCCCAATCAGAGACCACTACACTCTGAATCAGGCTCCGGGCCCAATCAGAGACCACTACACTCTGAATCAGGCTCCGGGCCCAATCAGACACCACTACACTCTGAATCAGGCTCCGGGGCCAATCAGACACCACTACACTCTGAATCAGGCTCCGGGGCCAATCACAGACCACTACACACCGAATCAGGCTCCGGGCCCAATCAGAGACCACTACACTCTGAATCAGGCTCCGGGCCCAATCAGAGACCACTACACTCTGAATCAGGCTCCGGGGCCAATCAGACACCACTACACTCTGAATCAGGCTCCGGGGCCAATCACAGACCACTACACACCGAATCAGGCTCCGGGGCCAATCAGAGCTGTTGCTCTGCTGTAGGGACACATTTCTACAGTTACACTGTAAAACATGTCATTTATTTAGGTTGGGTTCATTTTACAAAGTCATATTTTCACCATGTGATTCATTCATTTATAAATGTCACACATTCAAGCTAAATATTTAAATATTGATCTTCACACAAACATTTTGTTAGCAAACTAGATATTTGGCTTGGAGCTAAGTGTTCAGTTAGCAAGCTAAATATTACAATTGAAGCTAAATATGCAGCTCAGAGACATTTGTGTAATATAATATAGGTAAAAAGCAGAAGTGGACGATTAAAATAAAATTAGATCTTGCGAACCTCTTTATAAACTTCTGCTAGCGAGCCACTTCTTTACCAATGTTTCATTTCCTCATTTATTGCGCAACATTTAAGCTTAAAACAAAAGGATGAGCTATTTTAATACAGCAACAGTAATTCATCAGCGCTGAAGGATTCAGTTTATTCACAAAACACAGCTTCTATTTTCATCATCCAATTCAGCTTACTGGCAACTCAATTAGCATTTTAGCTAGATATTTAGCTAACTAGAATAGCTAAAGTTAAATAGTAAGACAGTTAAATGATAGTTTTATTTAGCACATTCTAAATAGATAAATATTTATAATTACTAAAATAGTTTAGTTTTTAGTTTAGTGAACTATTGAAACTAGTTTAGTAAATATTTAGCTGACTAGCTGAATAGCTAGCTAGCTATTTAAACAGTTCATTATTTTAAATCATTTTCTAAATATGTATCAGATACATATTAATTAAGTGTTTAGCTCTGAGCTAGCTAAATATTTAATTAGCATGTTACATATTTGAGATAGTTAGCTAAACATTTATCAGGTGCATATTAGCAAAGCATTTAGCTAGCTCAAAGATAAATAACTAGTTTGGAGCCAAAGTTTGGTTTGGTAGCTTGCTAACTAAATGCTTAGTTTGAAATTGACATCTATAAATGAGTATCATTGTGAAAATATGACTTAACAAGTAGAACATTGTTTTTCTCTTAAAACAAGCTAAATAACTCAGATAAGTGTGTTTGTGTATCTTTACAAAAAGCTTCCCGTCCTCTGCAGCATTTCGATGCATTTAGAATCTGCAGGTCAGAAGCTTTAGCGGTCTGGAGTTTGAAACTCCCTGCAGCAGACGCTTATCTAACTCCACAGGTGAGACGCTCCCGCAGGTAGAAGGAAGATGAAACCAGATGTGAAGTAGAGAAAAGCCTCAGAGCCGCTGGAGGTCGTTTGATCTCAGCTCTGCATAAAAAAAGAAGTGACAAAAAGTAACGGCGAGCAGCTGAGTGAAGCAGCAGAAGGTGATGTGTGAACCCTCTGAGCCCCTCCCTGCTGTGTGCGCAGGTTTCTGACGCCGCCATCATGCAGACCGTGAAGTGTGTCGTCGTTGGCGACGGCGCCGTGGGCAAGACCTGCCTGCTCATCTCCTACACCACCGGAGCGTTCCCCAAAGAGTACATCCCCACCGTGTTTGACAACTACAGCAGCCAGGTGGGTCCCTGAATGCACCTCGGCTCAGCCGGTGCGTTCAGGAAGAATCAGAGAGTCAACGTGGAGTGACAACCAGAGGCATCTGGAAAACATCTGGAAGCTAGCATGAGTCATGCTGGCTGCAGGCTCTGGACCAGGCAGCTGATCCAACTTTCCTGTCCTGTGGGAAAAACTACTGAGACTCTGAGTGATTTTCAGATTAAAACAGTAAAATACAGCTGTTTGGACAGCAGGGGGAGCTGTTTGCAATGGTCTGACAGAAATCCCTCACAGCATCAAGGTCCCCCTTTAGGCCTCTCGGCATGCTTTCCCTGTGGATACAGCAGTTCTCTCTGGGTACTCCAAAAGTACAAAATGTCCTCACTTTTTACACATTTATATTTCAGCATTATTCCTCATTAATTATAATAAAAACAATCATTTCCCTCAAAATTCTTCACTAAAAGCCTATTATGACAATGTGAAGAAAAGTTTTAGACTGTGACTGAAAACCAAAAGAAATCACATTTTAGTCAGTCATGGAAAATCACCAATAAGAAGAACCAGAGAAATCACATTTTCTTGACCTTGTGTATTTTTGTAATGGTGCACATTTTTCAAAATGGCCACTGTTGTTGCAAAGGAGAATATATGTTTGCACTAAAATCAGAAGAAGTTGTTCCCAGTGGTGGAAAAAGTTAGCTTCAACAACCACTACTAAAACAAGAATCATAGCAGAAGCTAATGCTAACCAACAAAACTCATTAAAAAATTAGCAGAAGCTAACATTTAACCACTAAATAAATGTTATCAGAAGCTAATGCTAAACCGCTAAGTGCACATAAAAAAAGTAGAGGAAGCTAATTCTAGATTGCTAACAACAAAATATACTCGAAGTTAATGCTAAGCACATACAAAATTAGCAGAAGCTAAAACTAAACTACTAAACACCTAAAACAGTAAAGGAAGCTAATTCTAACTTGTTAATCACATAAAAAAATACTGAAAGCTAATGCTAAATGTAAAAATATTAGCAGAAGCTATAGTTAAACCACTAAACACATGCAAAAAAAATAGTGGAGGGTAATGCTAAACTGCTAAGCATATCAAACATTACCAGAAGCTAATGCTAACCATTAAGACTAACAGCAAACTCCTCAGTTTCTGATTCCACTACATATTGTCACTTTAGCGTTGTATGAACAGGATGAACAAAAACATGATGTGACATAAAATTAATCCAAATCATGACAATGAGGAGCATTTTATAGCAATAACTGGCTTAAAAGACTCAAAAACGGTGTCTGTCTTGAAAACTTCCCGTGAAATTGAAGTGGCTGATGTCAATGCTACACCAGAAAGATTTTCACAGAAACAAATATCTGTGAAGAGTTTAGAGGAAACTCAAAAATTTAATAAAATTTGCAATAGAAGGTGTTACAAAAAATGTGTCAAACTGCAGCGCAGTGAATGTCACACAGCATGAGCATGTGAACATGTGAAGGGGTGAAGGTGTGAATGTAGTGTGGAGGCTGCACAGACCGTTTACTCCCTGAAGGGTTCCAGTTCCCTCATCAAGACAGTTCACTGAGACATTTCTGCTACTAGCATAAAGCTTTGACTCTCATAAGGTATGAACCAGCCAATCAGAGCTCTCCGACAAGTCCTGAGAGCCAATCACTGCTGTCACAGTTTGCATGAGCTGTTCATAAACCCGTGTCTCTACCTGTGGTGCGTTCAGGTGACAGTGGACGGACGGGTCATCAGTCTGAACCTGTGGGACACGGCGGGCCAGGAGGAGTACGACCGGCTGAGGACGCTGTCCTACCCGCAGACCAACGTCTTCGTCATCTGCTTCTCCATCTCAAGCCCCGCCTCCTACGAGAACGTCAAACACAAGTGGCACCCAGAGGTCAGAGGTCACACATTCCCCCAACGCAGCTACAGTGCATGATGTGGTTTAGGAGAATCCAGGAGGTCACTGGGTTGAGGTTCTGAAGATACTCACTCCGTCCAGAACCGTCAGAAGAGCAGTGGTTCTGGGTTGGATGTGTCCAGTTTCAGGTCCAGTTACAGCTGACTGGGGTCCAGTAGGGTTCATACTGTCCTTCTGCTGCTTATTCCTTCTCCAGGTTCTCTGAAGGTCTTTTCTTTGAAGTCTAGATGACAAGTGGAGAGTCAAAAGAAGAGGTCTTTACCTGCCAGCAAGGTTCAAAGGTCAGATCTGTTCTTTGGACATGTGGAAGTATGAACACTGAGCTGAAAAAGAGGAAAGTCCAAAGGAAAAACTTGGAAGACTTTCTTGAAACCTGGAAAACTGCTGATCAAGACCACTTTAGTCTGCTCAGACTGTCCAAACACCAAACGTCCATTCAGGCGTTGGGTCAATCGTTGTCCTTTGGACCTTTTTAACCCGAATGTTGTGTCAAACACTTTGCCGTAACAAAGACGTCAAACATCTGACTGGCTTGTCTGACCTGATCAACCCTAAAACCTTGTCTGCCACATTTGAGTTTAAATCTTTCTGTAGTGGATCTTCAGCTTGGACTGGTACCAGTAACCCCATCCAGGAGGCAGAGGGTCTATAAGAGACTTCAGGGCGTATTTAGAGCTCCTTGGTTGTTGTGTAAGGACCTGGAAGGTCATTGAGGGTTCAGAGAATGGACAACACTTCTGTTTGAGGTGATGGTGGAAGTGTGTCTGGTTGATCATCAAGGCATCATCAAGGCGTCGTCATGGCTACGACCTCCTCGGGTTATGTGATGAGAATGCGTGACTTGCTAGAGTGGCTGTTCGACTCGGTCAGGACTTGGTGCAGTCTGAAGCAAAGACCAGGAGGTGTTTAGATCAGCATCGTGATTCTCTTTAGACCGAATCCAGAACCAGATTTGAGCCGTTTTCCACCTGATAGTCCGGTAGAACTGGTTCTATTGGGTTCAAAACTTCATCTGCTCCATCTGAAGCTGCTGTAGTTCTCCTTCTCTCTGCTCTGTGTCAAACCAACCAAACCCTTTGAGCAACCTGTTCCCCTCCTGGCCTGTGGGGGCGCCACACCAAGAACCACTGAAGGAAACGACACAAAAACCTCTGAAGACACTGAGCGCAACTTCCTTCTTCACCAAATGGAAACGGAAATGGAGGCGTCAGATTTTAGCAGTTGTGGTCTCTTTAGTCTTTTGCTAAAAACCATGAGCCATTTCTCTTGCTAGCATTAGGCTAGCACGCTAGCTCTGGTTGTATTTACCCAGAATGCCCTGTGCTGTAGTCCACTTCCTGCTTTTGGAGCAGTCTCTGGTCCGCTTGGCGTTCACATATTCAAACTGAACCAGAGTTCAGGTCAACCAAGCCCAGACTGAGGTTTGGAGGACCAGAGGTCAGAGGTCGATTGGCATTCACACTAAACAAACCAGACTGAACTTTATAGGCGAATGGACTGGAGTTGGATTAAAGCAGCTTGGACTTGTTTAGTGGAAAGGCCCCGTTATAGATGACAGCAGCTAAGAAATACAAACTTTTTCACAGGGTCTAGACTTTATCTTGAACTCCTGTGCAGCTTTATGTCCAGCGGTGTTCCTGTACAAACCGTGACTCTGGTCTCCTCTGCAGGTTTCCCACCACTGTCCCAATGTTCCCATCCTGCTGGTCGGCACAAAGAGCGACCTCCGGAACGACGCAGATATCCAGAGGAAGCTGAAGGAGCAGAACCAGGCGCCCATCACCCACCAGCAGGGCCTGAACCTGGCCAAGCAGGTCCAGGCGGTGCGCTACATGGAATGCTCGGCGCTGAACCAGGACGGCATCAAGGAGGTGTTCGCCGAGGCGGTGAGGTCCTACCTGAACCCGCAGCCCACCGTCAGCAAGAGGCCCTGCGTCCTGCTCTGAGAGTCTGCTCTGAGAAATGTTTCAACCTCTTTCCTCTCATTTCATTAGATTTTTACCCTTTAATTAGAAAAAAACGCAATTTAAGACAGAGATTAAGGGTTTTCCAGAACTTGTGATGCAAATTGACCGACTGTGGGTTGAATGTGTAGCTCTGCTGTGATTGGTTCAGACTCGACCAGAGCCATCTGAGCATGTGCAGAATGTCTGAGATCTTCTACAAACTCAGATTTCAGCAAAATGGTCCAAAATTATCCCCTGACAATCAGCTTCAGATACAGATGGACCTGAAGATATCTTAGTCCTGCTGAAGCATCCATGAACCAGTAAAGCACCAGTAAAACCAGTGGCTCTGGTGGAGTCCGGCGCCAGGAACAGGTTTGGTTGTCTAAACTGAGAATTTAACTGCAGAAACACTGTTTACATGACGGCTCCGATGAAAATGCAATAATCCAACCCTGCCTGCTCTGCGTCACTCACCCTGAGATCCTTACAAACGCTGGGAAACATTTAGTTTGATCAGACTGTAAAGAGCGACCAGTTGCGGTTTCTGCTCCAGCTGCCGATTCTGCAGGGAAATTAATAAATATCAAGCAAAAACAAACAAATCTGGACTAAAAACAGCAATTTAAACATGATACAAAAATAATCAATCTGATTGTTCTAATGAACCACCCAAGAGCAGGAATGCAGCAACTGCAACATTAAAAAGCTAAAAGGTTAGCGAAGCAGCTAAATAGCTAAACTACAACCAAGATAACCAGTCGTAGTTAAATATCCAAACTATTTAAATTAGAATGTCTGATTTCAAACTGAATGTTTCTGCAGGTTTTTGTTTTTTTTAGCTAAGCTGCTAAACCAGCTAAACCACTTTAGCTTTGTTTGCTTCCATCTTCTGTTAAATTTATTGATAATTTGTTTTTATTGAAGTAATTTACATTATTTTATTTAAGTGGAAAGTACAATAAAAACAAGTTTCATATTGATCGTCTGTTGCATTTTATTTCAGTGATTTCTTCTTAGCTAACAGCTAACATGGCTAGCCCTTAGCTAGCCTCATCTAGAAACAAGATGGCGGTCAGTAAAGCTGAAGGATCAGACTTCTGGGACAGTGTCCCCCAGAACACTGTCCCGTGATGGACAGAACCAAGCAGCACCAACAGGCGTAAAGCACAGTGATGGCAGGGTGGTGATGTGGGTTCTGGGTTATGTCGCTGCAGAGGAAGTGATTCAACACCAGATAGAAGATAATGAAGCCGTTTCCTGTCACATGGTGTTCGCCGCCGCAGCCTCATCGGGTTCTGGGTTGGTTCAGAAAGCATCAGAACCATTAAGCCTGTGAGCCAAGGACCGGGCCGTCCAATCAGACCGGACTCTGGTTTCCTCTTTTATGATTATAAAAAGCTGCGGCTGCTTCCCAAAACCGTGATCTAAAGTTAGATGTCATTTTCCAGCAGAAACAGCTGCTTTACGGTAACAAGAAATCTCATTATGATTCAGACTTCTCAAAACAACAGCTGAGGCTTCACTGAGGGCTGAGCAGAGATCAGCCTCTGATTGGCTGCTGGGGGGCAACCAATCAGAGATCAGCCTCTGATTGGTTCAATAATTTTGATCAATAATTAACCTGTGGAGAAACGACTTCCCCAAACCATGAAAGGACTCCTTCTTGGTCTAATCAAATCACACAGGCCACTTGTGATCAGTTCCCAGAGATGGGGGTCAAAGGTCGCCTCCAGCCACAGCATCCAGTTAACAGGATGGTCTCCATGGAAACCAGAGCTGCATATGGTGCTGCCTGTTTTGTTTGCTGGTATGTGATTGCATGAGGGCCTGATGATCACTCAGGTGAACCAAAGCTGTTGTATCTGAGTAAAATGTTGTCAGGGAGGGACAGCTGTCCCTGTTTGATGCAGCAGCGCCCCCTGCTGACAGAAACCGTGAGGCGGCGCGACTTTGTTAAAACTTCGTTTATTTCAGTGAATCCTAAGAATCCACACAGCGCAGGAAATATATAAAATGTTTGTTTCTTGATGAAAGGTTTAGAGAATCTGAAAACTTCATCTGTAGCTCTGTGCTGTGTCCAGCCATGATAGTAGAAAATTAGGTGGAAGGAAAACCTTTGGTGCAACCTTCATGATCCAGGATATGAGATGATCTGGGTTGCCATGACAACCGCTGGTTCTGGTCCACTGGGTTTCATCAGGTCCAGCTGAAGCTCTTCATGATGTAGACGCAGGAGCCGGTATCGACCCACACGGCCAGCGGCACCAGGACTTGCCTCCGTCACCATGGCAACCCAGTGCAGCCAGCAAACCGGTCTGAAGTTTAGGTTTTTATTAAAAGCAGTTCTGTTCTTGACTGAAAGTTCAATAGCTCAGAACCGAGATGGAACTGTTCTGTTCTCTGGGGTCAGAACCAGGAGTATCTGGGCCGGGAACCCAGTGGAACCAGTAAAACCAGTAGAAACCAGTAGAAACAGAACATCCTGAAGGGTTTTAGTTCAGTGCTCCCACCATCTGGTCCGGCAGTTCCATCTGAACTTCTGGTTCCTTCCTTGTGGGACTGACTGGTCGGCTCTGGTCCTCCGGGTCAGAACCGGTCCTGTCCGCGTCAGTACCGCTTGTCCTCCGGCAGCGTGGCGACCATCACCTGAGCGCTCCCGAAGTCCCAGAAGGCCGTCATGTGGAAGGCCATGTTGGAGAACACCACCAGGTACTCGAAGGCGGCGAACAGAGTGTAGACTGCAGGACGGAGACACAATGAGCATGTGCAAACCGCGGCGGCAGCGTTGCCGTGACAACAAGCCACTCACCTCCCGTCTCACAGTACTTGTTGTGGCGTCTGAAGAAGTATGCAGCGGCGGCGCAGCAGCTGATGTTGAACAGGAAGATGCGGGCTTTCCACAGGAAGGATGTTTTCTCCTGAACCAGAAATGGAAGAAACAGAGAGGTGAAGGAGGTTCTGACCCGTTCTCCCGCTTCAGAACCATTTATTACCAGTTAATCGGTTCATTTCTGGACCAAACCAGAACTTCCTGCAGTTGTTTAGCAACAGGAAGTGGCTGCAAGTCTCTGATCACACAGGAGCAAAGGCAGTGGGTGGAAAATCTAGCTGCGCTAACGCTAAAGCAATAATCATAAACATTAGTTCTGCTAACGCTATAGCTCTATACCAATATGACTAAAGTGCTATACCAACAATTTAGTTAGCATAAGCTAGCACTAAAGTGTTACACCAATGCAGTATTTACCCTTAGCTATTCAAATTATATCTGCCTTTGAAAGACTACAACCCTCAAATACCAATCTCATTTTGAAGCTATAACTTTCATATAATTTTCATATCTCGTTCTTTACTATCAGTGGTGTGGCGTTTAACCATTAGCTTCTGCTAAATATCATGTTGGCGGCCTTAGCATTAGCTTCGGCCCAATAACTACAGCTAAGATGATTTATGAAGCAGCTGAATATTAAAGTGGGATGTTAAATGTTGGTAGAACTTGGGTCAGGTCGGGTGTGTTTACCTCAGGATTGACGTAGTGCCTCTTGATGACGTACCACAGCCTGCAGGTGATGAGCATGTGCAGCAGGGAGCAGCCGATGAACACGACGAAAGAGTATTTATGAATCTCTGGAGACAGAGAAGCAGGTTAGAGTCACAGCAAGACGCAGCGAGAGGCTCCGCCCCCTCCTGCTGACTCACTGTAGGATTCGGTGGAGGCCACGTAGGTGAGCAGCAGCAGACCCGTGTTCTCGGCCAGGCTGCTGACCAGCGCCAGGCCGCTCAGCAGCAGCTCCGGCAGTCTGGTGGCGAAGCGGCCGCGGTAGAAGTTGAAGTAGGCCACGGTCACCAGGTAGCGCGGCGCCGAGTGCAGACCCACGCAGCTGCGCCAGATGTAAATCTCCGGTTCGCGGCTGATGGCCGAGCTGATGGATGGCAGGTAGTTGGACACCTGGACAGACAGCAGGGGACAAAATGGGACAGCTCTCTAACACCCTGTGGGTGACCTTTGACCCCCACAGCTGAACTGGTTTAGCCTAGACTCACTGGAGTGTTTCCAGCTGCAGCATCTGTCAGATATCAGTCCAAACTTGGACTAGGTCACTGAATAACCTTCAAATAGCAGGTTGGTGTAGCGCTTTAGCATTAGCTTCTGTTAAACAGCACATTCCTAACTACCCAGCTAGTGTTTATTAGCTAGTTTATTATTAGCTAGTGTTTATTATTAGCTAGTTTATTATTAGCTAGTGTTTATTAGGTAGTTTATTATTAGCTAGTGTTTATTTTTAGCTAGTTTATTATTAGCTAGTGTTTATTATTAGCTAGTGTTTATTATTAGCTGGTGTTTATTATTAGCTAGTGTTTATTTTTAGCTAGTTTATTATTAGCTAGTGTTTATTAGAAACTAACTAGAGTTTAGCCTCAGTGAGTCAGAACATAATGGAGATATGATGAAGGTTCTGGTCCAGGAGTGGAGCCTGGTTCTACTCTAGAAGGTTCTGGACTCCAGAACCTTCTAGATGGTTCTTGAACCGGTTAGGAGATCCAACTGGATCACAGATGTAAAAGTTTCCAGTTGAAGGTCTGATCCGGTCATCTGGGTTGGACCGGATCAGAACCGGCCCGGCTCACCTGGCAGTGTGTGTAGGTGGATTCCTCGTAGTGGTATATCAGCGAGGTGACCAGGCAGGCCAGCAGGCCCGACAGAGGGAGCAGAACCGTTGCCACGGCGAAGCTGGTGAACTGGACCCGGATCAGAGGCCGGTCCCGGTCCAGGTTACTCAACAAGCCCTGGAGCATCCTGGATCAAACACAGAACCAGACATGAGGTCCAGAACTTTACCCAATCGCAGGAAGCAGAACCAGCTCAGATGTCCTGGATCGGACCAACCCGTCCCCCAGAAGGTTCTTCTACACAGGTTCATTGCACTGACTATAAGGAACGGATCAGAACCAGCTCTACACCTAGCACAGAACCACTGGGCTTCTATCGCCAACATTCATCAGAACTCACTTCATGTCTCCTTTGGACCGCAGGGTTAGAAACAGCACAAACACACAATCAGAACCAGACAGGATTCAGACCCAGTTCGGCTCAGGACCAGAACCAGTGTTCTGGAACTCCTCTGACCCGTTTAGGTTCTGATAATCAGGCAGCTTCCAGCTCAGACTTCCTGAATGACCAGGAGCCCGGCTGTGATTGGCTGATTGTTTCAATGATGCAACCAGAACCTCATTGGCTGAGGTTCTGGTTCCAGAGCACTGGAAAGTATTCACACCCACTGTTGCATTTTTTAAACATTTCAGATCATAAAACTAAAACAAAATAAAAGTTTTAAATCAGATTTGATTCATTATGTTAAAAATTAACGCGAAGAAGCATTCAACCCT